>NC_136491.1:48591150-48807890 GCF_053919585.1 Euprymna scolopes | reverse complement strand
AATACATTGCTCTTAAAAAAAACATTACCTTTAGAATGAAATTTCACAGTGGGTACCATCATTACTCAAGGACAGGAAAATGGAGCACTTACTTGATTAGCAGTAAAATCACATTTCTTTGCTGTAAAGATCCCTAGGGGCAGGAAAATGTTCTACTTTAACCGCTTTGTTTCCTTGGATCACTTTCCTTTGGAATTCCTTCCCTGTTTTCCAACCATACCAACATCCAGAAATTTTAATTTAATGTAAACAAATATCTTGTTGCCTACATCGTCATCCAAGTTGCCACCACTACTCTGTCTGGCTCCTATCACAGTACTTCATTAGACGGACAGAAATACTTTAAAAAAAAATTTTTTGAAGAAGAAGAAGAAAGAAAGCATTATTATGAAAAAGAATGACAAAGTCGATCTATACAAAGTAAATTGTTTTATTGATGACAAACAATGAATTTCAAGAAATCATTAAATATACATTCACTGGCAATAAAACAGTTTCATGCAGTCCTTGAAAAAAAAAAAAGAGTGTCTTTGTATCAGGAGTAGATTGTTAGGTAGGACATGCAATCTGTTGCCGTTTTTGTTTTAATTTTCTTTTCACTTTGTTTTTGCTGGGATGGGGCATTCTACCGGATGCCAAACATTCTCACATTAGTTTAGTTACTCCAACTGAGAGATCTTTTTAAGATTCTAACCGTCCCTTTAAGTATTTCTGTATTTCTCTTGCACTTGGTTCACCGGGTATATTCACCAGATAGTTTTTGAAATTCTTTTTCATTATCCCGGCTATTCCTATAATGCCTGATATGATTTGATACCTTCTTAAGATTCTAATTTTTTTCATGTCGTATGTAAGTCCTTTGTATTTTGTTATTTTCTCCCCTTCTGCTCCGTTAAAGCCAGCATGATTAGGGACGCTTACTTCAACTAGGGTTACCACTTTCTCCTTCTTGTTCCATATCACTATGCAAGCGATGTGTACAGGCAGACTGTGTGAAATATTTATTAGTTTTAGCTTAAGTATGAATAAGCTGGCTACCAGCACATGACGCCAAAAGATATGCAAGTGTATATGTTCTGGGTCTAAATGGAGTTGGAAGCAAACAAGCTCTTTCTTCCTCACTATGTTTAGTCAAAGTGATGACTCATATACTAAGAAATAGATGTCTAATCTTTTGTAAGAAATAGAGTTCCCTCAGTTATTAGTAGTGTGATGAAATGTACAGGGTGGAATGATAAAATTGTCGCCTTAGTAAAGACGATATGATTTCATTTCCGTTTGATGAAAACCAGTTTTCTTTTGTTGTTGCAGACCATCTACTAGTTGACCAGTTGTGTACAAATCCCAAGAGCGATAGAAGCCTTCTATCATGTCTGAAAGTGACACTGTCAAATAAGCGAGACTGGAGATGCACCGCTGAACAACTCATGTTCTCTACTGATCCCAGTTATGACAACAGGACCATTGCCAGCACCCTCAAAATACAAATCCAGACGGTTCAATGCTTAAGGGCACAGCTCAACGAAGTTGTAGCTGACTGGTGGATATGTTATATATATCCCCAGTCGTACAAAATAGGTAAATTGAATTGAATTGAGAAAGGAACGAGCAATGTGTTAAATTGAAATAAACGAACTAGAATTTATTTCGTGAAGAAACAAATTAAATGAAAGGGTACATCACATGTTTAGTTTGGCGGGCGTCTCTCGCTGTTAACTGGTGAGAGGGAAAGTCTATTGTTGCAGAGAGAGTGAGTGAGAAAGTCAATCCAGGCCATGGAGATAGAAAGCATGTATGGTGTACGTACTGTCTGTTGACTCTTGTCCCACGTATAGCAACAGGGGACGTGAAGCGCGTGGGCGTCCCCCAAAGAGAGCGGTTGGTCCGTCGACCGCCCAGGTCGGGAGCCGAATCGAAAAAGGAGGAAAAAGCTTAGGTCTCTTGCTTGTAGTTGTTTCCGGTGTCCTTTGCACATGTGTGGATTTCCTTTAAAGGGAAAGTAACGATGCCCATGTGTGCTTACGTGTGCGTGTATGTATGCATACATGTGTGTACGTTAGCATGTGTGTGTATGCACATGAATGTGAGTGTATGTACGTGAATGTGAATATATGTATGTGTGTGTACGTGTATGGGTATGTTTGTGTGCGCGTATGTATATGACAAGAAAAGTGGCTTGAGATGTGAACGCGTGTTTTGTGTGAGACTAGAACAGGCTTGCACAAAGTTTCCTCCCACAGTTATGGTCTTTGGTGTGGTTTCAAGTGAGGGCCACATTATGCCACCTCACATCTTCTGGATTACTTTGTTTGGTCATACATCGAGAACATCACCAACATGACCTCCCACAACACCAAAGCCGCCATCTGCCGAGTATTTGCCGAGCTCCCGCTGACACTTGTGAAAAAAGCATGCTCCCAGTTTCAGACCCATATTAAGGCAGTGATTGAGGCTGAAGGTGGCTACATTGAATAGATGTCATCTTTACTACATAATCAAGTTACCTGAATTGATTCTTTCAATAAAAATTTTAAAATAAACTGTAGTGTTGTTTTCTTTAGGGTAACAAATTTATCGTTCCACCCTGTATACGTAAGCAAAGAATATATAAATAGCGCCATAATTTTGAAAAATTAGCACCTACTTCTTGTCCATGTAACAGTAAACGAGACTTGTAATCGTTAGCATGTTTTCAAGTTTGGTGGCAGGTGGTGGGGGAGAGAAAAGGAGGGAGGGGGGTCATAAGTTCCAAACATTTTAAAAACCCATAGAAACACTTTAAACATTGGAGAGGGTGAGGACCTTAAAATTTATAACTCAGCAATTTCTACTTCCCTTCCTGCCCTCAAACTTGAAAAACTGCTAATAATTATATGTCTAATTGCCCGCTATGTGGCCAAGAAGTGGGTGTTCATTTTATGTTAAGTTTACATAGGAAGATGATCCCCAACTTTAAAATGTTGAATTTTTATTATTTTTTTAATTTTCTTTCATATGTCGCAGTGTGTATCAAGATCACCACTTCCACTCCAACAAAAACAAACTATGGCTATGCTTGTTGGTAGAAGCATTTTAAGAAAGTGCTTACAATACTATTCAGCTACTCCAGTCATAAAACAAAAGTATTTAAAACAGTATTAGTGAAACTATGGCAGAAGATAGGGATATCTGCTGATTTCGGTGTGTCAAATTATTAATGAGGTGAAGAAAAAAACACAATATACCCATAACTTGTTTATTGAAATAATTTTCAAACATTAAATGAACTACGAAAAATCCTTAGAGCACAATAATTACGTAGCAATTTCTACGTTGACATAATTAGTAGGGGATATGCGATTCTTTTTTATGAATGACTTGTAAAAGACGTTGGTCTACAGAATTAGTCAAATTTGTGATTACGTCAACAGTTATTCCTTGCGATACCTCTTGGAGAGCATCCCACAAGTCATATTTGCTCTTAAATTGGCATCCACTGGCATAGAGGCGTCGCTTCATGATACTCCGAAGTTTCTCAATTGGGTTCAAATCTGGTGAACTCGCAGACCACTCCATCTTCCATAGCCCAGAGAACTCCAATTGTTGCGAATACTGCTTGCTTTTGTTTGCTGCATGCGAGTGAGTATTATCCTGCATAAAAAATAATGGTTCTTCTGAACGTCAACCTTTGCTTCTTCAGCCATGGTTCAAAGCGCTCCTTCAGAAAAGCTATGTAAGCATTTGACGTCATTTTTACACCTTCTGGGACTCTCCATGGGCCAACTAAAGTACATCCGATAATCCCAGACCAAATCATTATCCCACCACCACCTTGTTGACACCTTAAACGCTGATGAAGATGTCATCCATCTAGGACCTATCCCTTTCTCGTGCCATCTGAGCTATCAAAAGTGACACGCACTTCATCTGTGAACAAAACTTTGGAAAAATCCATTTTCATGTTGTCCTTTGCCCATTTCAATCGGTTTTGTATGTGATGTTGCTTTAATGGAGGCTTTGTCACAGGCTTAACAGACTTTGCCACTTCTTTCAGAAGGCGACATCAAGTACTTTTTGAGACATTCTTCAATCCGGCTTGGTCAAAGACTTCTCGACTTGTCTGTCCAGGGTTCTTAACAACTCCACGTTTAATTTGGAGTAGAGAACGGCTTGAAACTACTCTAGATTTGCCTTTATCAGTTCTCTTACATACCTTGAAAAAGTTCTTCACAGTTTGACAGTATCTTCTTATCATTTTCCATATTTGGAGGGTAGTTTTAACATTTTGTAGCTGTTCTGTAATAGTACTCTTTTCAGAACTACTCAAACCACCTTTACAATCCATTTTATTTATGAAACAAACTGTCTTGTTAATAATTTGACACACCTCAAATACCGTGGATTCAGCAATTACGATGGCTAGTTGTTTACATTGTGTGGAACAGTACAAAAATTTCACAGTACGCACAACTCAGCATTGCCAACGTTTCCAAAGCTTTTGATACAAAACTACCGGTAAGTTTCTGAAACTGGTAAAAAAATGTTATCTCATTAATAATTTGACATGCAGTGTAGTCATTTTGTTTGTGTATCGTGAGCATCTTGTAATGACAACATTCTTTCATAAAGACAGTGCTTCCTCAGCAAAAATTTCTTTAACTTAGCTAGGGAACAGGAAGCCTCCCGAATTGTGCCTGTAATGCACCTAGTCAAGTCAACCGAGCCCAGCAGTCAAAGAGTCTCAGCAGTAGTAAAAGGAGTAGTTCAACCACTCTTTTCAAGGCTACTTTCCACAAATTTCTTTCCTTATTTTTTATTCAATTTTCATCCCAAACAAGGTACAGTGCCACTTTGATGTAGGGGGGGGGGCTACTATCAGGGACATAAGTTGTAGGAACATTAGGAAGGGAAATGAGCAGCAAGATGTCTGTTCACGTTGCACTTGAACTTCTGCATGTCAGTATAGTTGGGAAAGCAGAATCCCAGAAGGGAGTTCCAAAGTCTAGCAGTTCTGGGGAATAAACTATTGGAGTAAAAGGCTTTCTTACATCTAGGGATCTCTACTGTGTAGGGGTGGGATTTAGCTGCTTTGGTTTGTCGGAGGTATTTACATTGAGGAGGTACAAGTGCTTATAGTTCGTCAGAGCATTCACCATTAAAATACTTGAGAACAAGCAGAGGGATGCAACATTTTATCAGTGGGGCAGAGGCTGAAGCTTAGATGACAGTTCAGGACCTAACAGGTTGGAAACTCTTTTCTGAACCCTATCCAGGAGACTAGTAGCAGATGCACCAGCCCAAATGTGACAACAATACTCCATACATGGGCGAATGGTGGCCTTATAGAAGTACAGGATACTTTCAGGCATAAGTAGCTTTCTAGCACGGTAGAGAGAGAACACCTTCTTGGCAGCAGCCTTAGCAATGCTCTACCACACACTACTTGTATGCAAACTACTACTGCCTGCCTGCCTTCTGAGACCACCTTCTATAAGCAGCAAACACTGGCTCACTCCCAAAGCTTCCAGCTCCTCCTGCAACTTCCAGTGCCTCCTGCAGCCTCCAGAACACCCTGCAATTACTGCAGCCTCCGGGTTCCAGTGCCTGTTAACGTCCTGCTACCTGTTCCAGAGCCTGCTAACGTCCGGTTATGCATTTCAGTACCCACTGATGTCTGGTTGCCTGTTCCACTGCCCACCAACGTCCAGCTATCCCAGTGTCCTCTGACGTCCAACTACCAGTTTCCAACGACTGATCCCATCTCACTCGGACTGATCCTGATTATACGATCTCCATTCCCTACCAATTTACCACTTTCGTTTTCTCGGTAAATAAAACACGATATCCATTGGCTTTAAACGAATTTCAGTGTCTGTCATTCTTCTTTTGCTATTGTTATTATTTTTTTGCCTTTGTGTCTACCTTGTTAGTTGTATGGTCGATTGGCGCCCCTTTCATACTGCCTTCTTCCCTCTGCAACACATATTATCTTTAAAATTCGTTGAAACGTATTAGCCAAAAAAAAGTAGATTTTGATTTCTTTTTTAATTTTAGGGAATAAACTACTACGCTGGGTAAGGTCGTAATAAACACCAAAATAAGAAAACATTTCAAGATGTCTATAAAATAAAATTCTATATTTTTAATATTAAAAAAATCATATTTTTCGAGAAGTACACGAATGGACATTATTTGATTATTTTACTGTTCATTTCTAATACTTAATTGTATCTGTGATATTTAAACTTTCTTTAAATCTAAATAATGCTGGGTTTAATAAATTAAAGGGAGATAATTCAGTTATTGTCTAAATGAGTTATCTACCTTAATTTTCATTGGGCAAGAAGTCAATTTCTAGATAAAATATGAATGCATAATTAAACAATGTACATTTTTACACCTCTCCTCCCAAAAAATATTAATAATAAATACTAAAGCATGGAAGCGCCGTCCGACAGCAAAAAGGTTATCAAAATGGTCCAGTGTCGGACTGATTTTTGCGGTCGGAACCTAGTCAAATATGGCCTACGTAAATAGAAAGCCGTTCCACTAAGGTCACATAAGTTGCTGAAGTCACACAATAAAGTACAATGCCCGTACGATTAGGAGGTACGGAGGTAGTTATTTTCTATTTCAATCCTCAAAGAAATTAGTCGCGAAATTTATAAAACTGGTCCAAAGGTGACTGTATTTTCTTTTCCAACAGTTAAAAATTATTTTACATTTGGACATGTGCAATTAAAAGAGAGTATTTTTGCCTAGAAAATACTCTAGTGAAGTTTTATATTTGTTAAGTGTATTTAATTATTAATTTTAAAATGCACCTATTTTTAAATGATCCCCGTAATAGTCGCCTATCGCCCAGCCATGGCTATTGCATTTTATTAACTGAAATACACTGACCACTTGTTAGGGATCAGAACCGAGATGTTCTACCTTCATCTCATGAAGTTTCTTTGGCGGAAAAAGGTCAATGGAGACGTATTCTCTTGTATAATTCTTCCAATCAGGGATCAATAAGCAGTATACATATTGTTTTCATTAATTAACAAGTTTATTTAATTTTTGTAGTTTTAACATAAAATAATGATAACGTAAAATAATACCTATTTTCATGCCATTCTTGCATTTTAGGGTAGTTTACAATTTTTTTACTAATAACCCTAAGTCAGAGTGGCTGTAATGTAGAGTTATGTTAGAAGAGTTTAACGAATGTTTTGAAGAAAAAAATTATTTGTGAAAAATAATTTTTTGTGAAGAAAGGGTTTTGAAAAAAAATATTAGGAAGGAGAAATGCAGTCATGGCGTCATAAATTTGATCAAAATTATTAATGATTTTAAGATTCTGTCCGCACAAAAATTCACAAATATAAGACTCTAGCATCTGTGATGTAATGCCATGCTGGATTTTTATTTATTTTGCTTTACCTCATAGGCCTTCTATATTTTGTATTTAGGCATCAGTAATCAGATCCACAATTTTTTAGAATAGTTCCTACGTTCAGGAGTATATCTATTTGTCAACTGTTCAATGCCTACTGGTTTGAAATTATCATCTTTCCTTGAAGTATGTATTTCTGAATTATAGGAATTACATATTTTGAGGAGTTGTCTAAAAGTGCATGCAGAAATATTGTTTTTTTTTTGTTATTGTATTTGCACCTTACAAAAAAAAATTAATTGATCTCCATAGTCATGGTTTTCCAAGTGCTGTAATAAAAAAAAATGTCAGAACTCCTTCTTACCACTACCGCAATTTGTACCAACACTTCTTTCTTAAATTGCAATTCTCAACACCGACACTCAATGTCTATGTTCTCTCTTGGCAGTCAAAAATTCGACTGTCTCTCTCCAATTTGTAGTTCTTACAGCGGGCATTCCACTCATATGCAAATTAATTCCATGTGTACATAAATAATTCATCTACTTAATTTTTTTCTGTATTTTCCATCCTCTATCCTATCACCTGAAACACTAAACAGAGGTGTTGCCGTTTGTGTGAGTAGTATCTTCTCTTACAGCATGTCATCACATGAACTTTTTTTGGTGACTGGCAAGCAAGATTTCTTCCCAGTATCCTCATAACATTCCTCCCTAATGTCGTCATCACAAATAGGGACATAGAAAAAACACAAAGAAACAAATATATTCCATTGTTTAACTAATTACCGTTTTTTATTGTTTTTTTTTTTTACTTATTCAGATTTTTATTTTTTGCTTTGTAGATTTTCTATTTTCTCAATCCTACTGATGCTACATTATCTACATAATAATAATATCTACAACAAAGCAGCATTACACATTACATAGTTTTAGAAATGGGAGATATATGAATTCTCAACAAAGACTTCAACACCCTCCACATCTTTAATGAGTTGAATTAATAAGTTCAACATGTGAGGAATATAATTTAATATGTAAATAAATGAGTTGAATCTGTTGCTCTTCTGCATCGTTATTTCTTGTTTTAATCACATTTTTTAGACTCATCTCTAAATCGAACTGAATTCGTAACTTCCACTTTTTTCACAGTTGATTAGGTCATGTGATTGCTTGTCCATATCCCCAACCTTGTCTGTATGGACGGCAATGACAGAAGGTTGAGCAGCATTTTTGTTTGTATCCATTTGTTTCAGAAGACAATAGCATTCGGCACCTCAGATTGGTCTGTTGGTGAATTGCAACATCTTCTGAAATGTGCAAATCTATCTTGGATTGACAGGCTGAGTTAAAGACGCCACAGACGTAAGTGTTGCAGTCTCTTCTATATGAGTACTTTTTCCTTTCCTCTCTCTGCTAGTCTCTCTTCTCTTCGCTCCTCTTGGAACATGTCTTTACAGCTCTTCTTCAGCAGCTGCAGCGTTCAGTCATAAACTCCCAGCCTGCTAGGTCGATGCCATCTGCCCAGATGTTTTGCTTACAGACATCCTTATAGTGTAGGATAGGTCTATTTACTGGTTTGGAGTCAGTTACGATCTCATTAAAAGAAAGATCTTTTGGAATCCTCCATTGTCTTTTTGCCACGCAGGACAAAGCCACCAGAGTCGTTCTTAGGTAAGCAGAGCAAACATGCTCAAGATGTCTGCCTGATCAAATACGATTTTCTTTGAGATGTGATCCTGCTGAGCTGTTTGCTGAGTATTATTGATTCGCATATTGCTGTTTGAGACTCTCTTCATCAAACGAGCCATTATTGTTGCCTATACTTTTGGTGATTTCTTCATTAAGAAAGATATTCCTGGAGACACGGAGTTGAGGTATGTGAAGTTTACGACAGCCTCAATATTGATGTTTAGGGTAATGCATACATAGTGGAATTGAATTGGCTTTTCGGCCCATTTCCACCTGTTGGTCCACAATCTCTCGTCAGAATCGAAGGAGACATCAAAATCAGATTCATTGATACACAGGGCTGTACACAACCTCCTTCTTCCACCAATTTTCACATCTTCAGCCAGCAAGACTGTAACGCCTCCTAATGCTCGAATTGCATTAATTCTAAACAGTGGGTCATAACCGAAGAGCTTCCCATGAGCTACCAGAATGTTGATTTTAGCCTAAACACATCCATCCGTGAGGATCAATACAATTCCAACTCCATATCAGGCCTGAGACACTCCATTAATCATCCAAATTCTTATTTGTGGACTGCTCTATGTCTAGCATCGATTTGCACTAACTATTGACTAGGAACACCCGTGTGTCAATGAGTGCCAAGCACTGTCTGCCATCGATTTCCGCATCAATCACAGGTAATGCCACTTTTATTGACTAACCTAAGGCAAAGGTAGCGATGGTACCTTGTCCCCAGACTCGTTTCCTGAACAATTCTAAGTTATGTGGCCTAGCTTGTTGCATCGATGACAGCGTATTTACTCTTGTGCTCTTTGGTCATTTGTGTCCCTAATATTGCTCTGGCTTCAGCAGTACCAAAAGAAATAGTTGGGCCATCACATCACGTCATCACATTACATAGCATGTTGGGCCTTCTGTTGGTGTTTCAGGTGCTTTCATAGCATCCAACGTCTTTCAAAATGTTTCAGGCTGTGGCTAGTAAGTCGTCTAGTCCACGTCATCTCCGTGTTACTGGTACATGGTGAAGGCTCCTTTTTTGAGCCTCATTTGCGGCTCTTTTATATTAAACAGCCTGCAAACATGTTTGGTTTTTGCAATCATTCGACGATGGAGGGGTCAGTAGTCGATCCGCCAAATTCAGGGATCAACTTCAGGTCGAATTTATCCATTATGCAAATATAACTGGTATCATATAAAGGAAGGAAAAAAAAACAAGAAAGCAAAGTGACTCAGTAATGCTCAATAACTGTATCCAAGAATTTTCGTACAACCGTTTGTTTGCATCCTCCCAGCTGCCTAATTTTTAAGTAGTCGAGCAGCCAGATTTTTTTTATGATTGATTTCAATACAGCCATTTCAGAGTCTATAGGAAAGGAGCTCACACAGACACACACAGACACGCATACGCAGATAATAATAGATATATTTACGTGAAAATGGATGACATCATAAAATCAGATTTATTTTTCTAAAATCTATTTTTTATCCATCAACCATTTCCAAGTAAATATTCTATTTAGCCTTTAATACATTAGCCTTTTCCTGTCTAAACATGATTATCAATATTAAATATGAGAAATTATATATTTATTACTGATTATTATGTTTTATATATAAAACAAATTTTGATCCAACAACGAATGACATTGATTATTTTGATGTTTACATTGGTTATACAGGGTGTGGCAGAACAACTTGCTTATTTAAATGAACTAAATTATTTAAATAAGCAAGTTGCTCTGTCCCAACCTGTACTTAGGGACCACAGTGGGGATGTTACTATTTACAGACGTATGTCTTATCTCTATTTATCATAGCGACTGATGTGACGAGCTGTGACCAAAATATCACAGTCTCCTTGAATAACATCTCTTTCTGATTCAGACTACATAATAAATCTAGCCATTTTGAACTTTCTTGACTGGAGTCATTTTGGTCTGAATTCAACATAAATGGCATTCTTTCATTTTAGGATAGTTAATAAATTTTTTACCACTAACCCTAAGTCGGAACAGCTGCAATTTAGGGTTAGGTAAGGGGTAGGTTTAGAATTAGGTTAGAAAACTTGTACCTACATCGCAGAGCGCAATGTTTGAAAATTTCCCAGTTGCACGGGCAAAATGCACCGAATATCAAGAAAAAGTGTATATAAATAAAATCGAAGTTAGGTAAAAACTTCCTACGAATGAATGTTAACGAAAGAGTTGATAGTCAAGTATTAAAATTGATTTAACATTGGAAGAACGAAAAAATGCAAAAGTTAAATGAATCGGAACGAAATTGCTCCAATCAAGAAAGTTCAAAATCACCAGCAATTTTACAATGCCGCAAATGACATAAAACAAACAAAATAATAAAAAAAAATGTTTCTGTAAGCTTAACCCGGCCTTGTCGGATTGAACTTACATTTTACAATAAATAAACAAACAAATTAAATTTTGCATAAAACATATTTTATTTCAACAAAGTTTATTTAACAGAATTATTTAAAAAAAAATAAACATGCAAATTAATAAACAAAATAACGTGAAACTATTTTATAAAGTGTTTCTCTCGTATGTATATACGTTTTATATACAGTCGTTTCGTTTCGTTTTAAATTATTTAAAAAAAAACGATTATGTTTGTTATTATTGTAACTACTAACTTATTAAATAAATCAATATTATTCTAAAAACGATATTTGGTTGTTGCTAAGAATCAACTAAAATTTTTGCATACGATTTATAATTTTGCTATGCAGACGTTTAATTTTGTAGAAAATATATATTTAAAGTTTTAGTGAATTAATACAAACAAGTAACTCGATGTTTAATTAAATTAATTAAAGTTAAAAAAAAATAACCTTACAAATAGAACGAATCAAAGGTGATTTTAAACAAAAGATTACCAACGATATTAACTCGATCTGACATGAATTGAATTTTATAGCAATGAATGAAGTATTATTTTTTGCGCTCAAAGAAAACACATTATAATTGATATAATTGAATAATGTACGCAAGTCTCATATATTGTCCTAAAACATGTATTTTTCTAATTGACATGATTTATGATAACTGTTTATATGTCGTTTCGTTATCCGAGATTCCTGGCAGTCATATATTTTTTTAAAAATCACTAATAAAAGCAAATTAAAATCAATAAATAGCATTAAACAAACTGAACAATGGAAAATATATACATATGATATCAAACGATATCATCGATCATGTGATCAAATTAATCGATTGAATTATCAATCGATATACAAAATCACAACAGTTCTGCAAAGTCATCCAAATTAATACCTTCTTCGTTCCAAAACATTGTAGATGGGAAATCTTCACCTAAGCAGAAAGTCGAAACCAAATCTTCGAGACAATTCAGGGATTCGAAATCGTCATCGTTCAAAATATCAGATTTCGTGTTGGGGAACATTTCGGTGCATTGGTTGATATGTTCCTCGTTATTTGGTGTTGCATTGATAATGTCATCTTCAATAAAAGTGAGATGTTGGGCTTCTTCAAGAGTTTCTTCAGAAAACGTCGTATTTTTATCGTTCTCAACACCAAGAAAAATATTTGCATTGCATATTGGTGTATTTATAGGCGAATTCTCGTCTAAGAATTGAAACTTTTCCATTATTTTATTTTTAGCTTGCGAGAAAGGTAAAGCTGTAAAATTTTGTGACTTACTATTATTGCATTCATGACCGTAACATTCAGGATCAAAATAAACCCCGTTTTGCTCAGGTGCGTGAGGAAGCGTTTCAGAAATGCTCTTGGATTTGGAGTGAGTAGACGAAAATTCCATCACCTCTCTATCGTTGTCTTTGCCAGCCGTCATGATAACGGGATTGTATTTCGACTGCCTTTTGTATAGGTGTTCATTACTGAATGCCCGTGACTCCTTGTCGAGTTCGGTCTCTGGTAGCGGAACACATACGCTGTTCTTGTTGGAAAGATTCTCGCGTGTCTCGGATGGCATTTCAGAAAACGTGGATCTGATGCTTTCATCTGTACCGAGCACGTGAGGAGAATTTTCTTGAGTTACCGCTTTGTTTGTTACCTCAAAGAAAGTGGATTCATGAAAATATTCCTGAGGCATTCTATCTTTGCTTGGCAGCGTTTGTATGTAATACACCACATGTTGTTGATAGGGGTAGGCATGGAACCTGTTGGGGTTTTTAACACGTGGTTTCGACTTCAACTCGAAATCGGGATAATCTAATTGGTGTTGTTTCTTGATAAGTTCTGCCTCTTTGAAGTAAGGTTTTTTCTGTTCCGCTGACATTTCACCCCATATTTTCCCGAGAAGGGCATTGGCTTCAATAATGGTGATGGTCGGATTTTGTTCACGTATTTGTTTTCTGAACTGTTTGCACCAGACGAAATAAGCATTCAGGGGCTTTTTAACACGACCATTTTTTTTCTGGACGCGTGAAGCGTTCACTTTAACATCTTTCTTTTTTCTAACCTCATCTTTATTTTTCTGGATCTTTGGAGCGTCCATTTTGAAATAATTTTTTTTTTTTTAAACTTTTTTGCGAAAGAATAGCCCAAAAGGTCTTTTCTCACTTATTAATTAAAATAAAAGTTAATCACTGTGGATCTTGTTTACTTGTTATGGTAGCGTGTATCTTTTGAGTAGCGTCTCAAACAGAAAATGACTTGGCGTCTCGAATAAAAACAGCTAATGATAAGAGAAGTAGTGGGAGGAAGCGAATGCCGTAAATGATTAACAAAGAGAGTGGTCAAGAGAGTGAGAGAGAAGTGAAGAGAGAAAGTAGGAGGAGGGGGGAGAAAGGAGAAAATTGAGAAGAGGAAACAGGTTTTTATGATATGAGAATGAGGAGGAGGAGAAAGAAAAAGGCGAAAGAGAAAGAGAGAGAGAGAGAGGAGTAGGAGGAGAGTGGTGAGGAAGAGGAGGATGAAGGAATTAGAGATAATTTTTTTTTTTACATAGGCATCACCACATTATCAAGGCCAAGAGGCCACTCAAGGATAAGGGTTAAAGAGTGTACATTAGAAATTGGACAATATAGTAATCATTAGTAATGAAATTTTGGTAAATTTTATAACTTATATGGAACGGCTCATCAAGAACTTATTTACGTTAGACTTGAAGACAACCATATTGTAGTCAGCCGGAAAGCAGGAAAACGGAAGACAATTCCACAGGGGTGCAGTTCTAAGAAAGAAGCTTTGTTCATGGAATCTACGTTTAGGTTTAGGCACAGATAAAGAGTGGGGGGAATTATTGATAGTGTTTACAGCTAGACGAGTGTTTCTTGTGAAAGTTTGGCGAGGGGGGACCATAGATTGAAGCTCAGTCGAACACTTTCCATGAAAATAACGATACATCAGAGACAAACTCGCAACATCTCTTCTGTGAGATAGAGGTTCCAAGGAAGAGAAAAGGACATCTCCTACGAGGCTACGAAGTCTATTTTGCATTCTATCAAGGCAGGCCAAGTCCTTTCTAGCAGCTCCTGCCAGATGTGGCAACAGTATTCCATCCTTGGACGTAATGTGGTTAAAACGAATAGCGCGTCGAAAAAGGAGAAAGAGGGAAAAGGAACAGAAAGCAAGAGAGGGAGAAGAGAGAAGCTAGAGATAGGAATATGAGAAAGAGAGAGAGAGGGGGGATAAAGAGAGACGAAGAAATTTTTTAAAAAATGGTGAAGAAAGCTTTAAAAAACGCATGATTAATCAAAAAATATAACTTATTTCCAAAATTTACAATCAATACATATTAAACAAAATCCGTCGAAAAAATCGAATGCTTGCATAATAGTATATACTTGCCTTGCGATCAAAGCAGTTAAACATGGAATGTGTTTTATTGTAGGGAAAAATTCAACTTAGAAAAAGGGACTAAATTTCTTAATCTAGAAGAATATTTCCTTCTTTGGCCTAGAATAGAAACAGAATAGATATTTGATTTTAAATTAATAATTTGCTAAAATATTTTTAAAGATTAAATGCTTCTTAGCTTTGCTGCAGTTTCACAGTTGATCCGAACGTCAGGTTTGTATTTCATTCCACACGTCTCTATACATTTGAATGTAAGCTCAAACAAACCAGAATTGAATTATAACGCTTTTTTTTTTTTTTTTTTTAATTATTATTCAATTTATTTAGCACGGCGTCAGCTCGTGGAGTGGTTTTTACGTTACGTGGATTGAAAATGTTTTAAACGTGACTTTTTTCATCCATGATATTCGACTTTGAAATTGAAGTAAAGTTTTAAGATAATCCAATTTTGTTTATAAAAATCTATCTGGAGTGATATTGAGCCCGTGTATTTACTCGGTCTGCTGTCTTGGATCGGCTCTGTTTTTATTCCGTGAAGTCAAGTTATGTATGGTCCCTTACGAAGATAAAAAATGATTATATAATGCAACTGAACATTTACGTCTAGAATCCTTATATCAATTTTGATTCAAATCTGTTTCATAATTATGATTGACCATTTAGCATTTCCAGATGCTGTGTGTGTTCTTCGCTTATCTCGCCATTGTTCCCGTCACTCTTAAGATTGCGTAGCCTTGCCTCCCAATTCTATGTGCAGCTACCTTATAGGGGTGTCCATTGTCTCTTGAGACTGAACGGAGGCATCGATCGATCAATCGATACTAGCTAGAATACATGTTTATGTCGGGTGCCGAGTTTCTCAACTTTTCTTGGCATTTTAAGCTAAGGTTAAACGATTAAAACATTTATTACATATTCGATAAATTTGTTGATTAACCCTCATTCAAACTCAGCTGATTCCACCTCCAGGCCTTATGCGAGTTGAAGATTTCTGGCCCGATTATGTGTGAATATAATATATAATGTAATATTATTTATTATTAATATTTGATTTCAGCCCATACTTTTGCCGATATATACATCATTATCAAGTGACAAAAAAATTATTCTTTTTATTTTATGTCAGCACTTAACGCTGAAAACATGAAATACCGACTTCGTCATTAAAAAAATAAAGAGTCGAGTTAAATTATTTAAAATAACTTAAAGAAAGGGTTAAAGGGAAGTAATTCATCTCGCATCATAATTCAAAATATTATTTTAGTTACTAATTCGATGAAAAGGCTAAATTATATATATTAAACGATATTAAACGATTTAAATTTAAACTAATTAATGATTCACAATTCAAGTAAAATTTAAGTAAAAATAAAGAATTTTACAATTTTCAAATCTATAAACTCGATCCAACTAAAACTGATTTATTGAAAGATATAAAAATACTTGTGATAAAAATAGAGATAAACTCAATTAAGCTAAAAGTTTATTATTGGAAGAAAATGCTAGTGATAATATATATATATATATATATATATACATATATATATATATATATATATATATATATATATATATATATATATATATGTGTGTGTGTTCAAATAGCGCGGCGCTTAAGGAGTTTGAGCGAAATCAATAGGATGCAAAGAATTGGATTGCTGCGGGGCCGGTTATACTGGGACAATCGACCCTACAACTAACAATGTAGACACGGGCAAAAGTAAACAGCAAAAAGGAAAGGAGAATGACCGACACAGGTTGTTTGGTTAAAGGCGAAGGTTCGCCTTTTATTTGCGAAGAAATCTGACTACAATATGATTGTCTTCAAGTCTAACGTAAACAAGTTCCTGATTAGCCGTTTCACTTGTTAACAAATTTACCGAATTTCCATTTACTAACCATTACTATATTGTCCAATTTCTACTGTACACTTTTTAACCGTTATCTTGTAGTGGCCTCTTAGTCTTGATAAGTGGTAAAAAAAAAAAAAAATGCGAAAAATTGTATGAGCTGGATGCTAGTTGTCCGGAAGGTCGCATGTTACCGGTGGCTTCGTCTGGAGGGCTGGACCAGGTACTCTGGTTTAGGGTTTCTCGCTGGGTCTGGACGATCGGCTGGCCGTCAGGGCGATCTGGAATGGTCAGTGGACACTGAGAATGTGGGGTCAGTGTTAAGGAATGGACGACAGTGAGGACGTGGGGTCAGTGATAAGGAACGAATGGTCAGTAGGGAACCAGGTGCATGCGAGGTTGCAGATCGGAGGAGCGAGGTTGCAGGCCAGAGGTGAAAGTGAAGTTTGCTGCTGGTGGGTCTCAGAAGGCAAGCAGTAGTGAATCGCATTAGTGAAAAACTTATTAGCCTTGATAAGGGCTGGTTGTTTAGACCTTCTAAGAGATGTTTGACCTGCTGCTAAGACGGCTGCCACTGCTGGAAATCCTTTGGCTGGAAGATTCGGTCAACGTGACTGGTAGCATCAGTCGTCTAAAAAGTAAAAAGTCAATTGCCTGAATTATTGGCGTTTTGTTTGATATATTTGAATTCCGACATGTGTAGCGAAATCGATGATTAAAAGGGGGGGGGGGAATTAAAAATAGAGGTAGTGATTTGAAACTGCAACAGGATCGCTAAACCTAATGTTCAAGCAATTTTCTTTACGTTTCTCCAATGAAGTGATATGGTCACGAGCGTCCATATGTGCCCCTCAAGCATAAGCGAGTTGTGTTTACAAATCTGCAGAGTCTGTCACATCCTGGCGTCCATTTGACTAAGAAATTGGTGATGTCACGTTTTGTATGGACTGCCATCAATCGAGATATACGAGAATGGACACGGCGTTGTCTTCCTTGCCAGAAGTCCAAGATTCAACGTCACATTTAGAGTCCTCCTGCAACGTTTTTAACCCCCAAGGCTCGTTTTCAGCATATCCACATAGACATAATGGGTCCACATCCACCAGGTATTCGAGATGGCCTGAAGCCATTCCCGATTAGAGATATTTCTGCTTAAACTGCCACCAAAGCACTCATTATACATTGGATATCCCGTTATGGCATACCTAATACCATTACAACTGACAATTTGACTCACATCTTTTTTTCGAGCTGTACCGCCTGCTTGGATGCAGAAACATATGCACTATGTCTTATCACCCAACAGCAAACGGCATGATTTAGCACCTTGCCTCGACAGTTAAAGGCATGTCTTAAAGCATACTCTGACCCCATCAGATGGATAGAATGCCTGCCTTTTGTGCTTCTCGGTATTCAATCGATTGTTAAAATGGACATCGGCTTGTCTTCCAACGAAATGGTTTACGGAACCTCACTGACCTTACCCAGAGAGATGGACACACCAGCTACACCAGAGCAGATGCCATACCTAATGAGCTACACCTCTCGCGTGAAGGAATAAATGGCAAAACTTCTGAATATTAAAGCCAGACCACAAAAATGTCACTACTCATGTTCCCCAGAATATTAACACATGGACTCATGTAATTATCCAGAATGACGGAGTGCACGGTATTCTTCAGACACGTTACACAAAGCCCACGATGATACCACAAGTCAGAAACCAACGTAGCCTACGCATACAGTTTATTTCAGCAACGGCGTCTCACCTAAACCAACACAGTCTACCAGGTCAGGCAGACATATCAATGTCCTCACCGATTCACTAACTATACTCAGTAACAGTTTTTGCTTTCCTATCGACAAACATTAAACATGGTTGAACAAGGAGCGTCCCAAATTCTGTGCGATCATAGGACCAAGGTTGAAACTTCAAAAACTGTTCTACGAAAAATTGTGAAGAGAAAAACATTCCATTGTTTAACTAATTATCGTTTTTTTGTTGTTTTGTTTTTTGTTGTCTTATTCAGATTTTGACTTTTTGCTTTGTAGATTTTCTATTTCTCAATCCTACTGATGCTGCACTATCCACATAATATTAATATCTACCACAAAGCAGCATTACACATTACATAGTTTTGGAAATGGGAAATATATGAATTGTCAGCAAAGACTTCAACACCCTCCACATCTTTAATGAGTTGAATTAATAAGTTCAACATGTGAGGAATATAATTTAATATGTAAATAAATGAGTTGAATCTGTTGCTCTTCTGCATCGTTATTTCTTGTTTTAATCACATTTTTTAGACTCATCTCTAAATCGAACTAAATTTGTAACTTCCGCGTTTTTCACAATTGATAAGGTCATGTCCATATTCCCAACCTTGTCTTGATGGACGGATATGACAGAACATCATCGAGCATTTTTGTTTGCATCCATCTGTTTCAGAAGACAATGGTGTTCTGCACCTCAGATTCGTCTGTTGGTAAATTGCAGCATCTTCTGAAACATGCAAGCCTATCTTGGATTGACAGGCTGAGTTACAGACGCCACAGATGTAAGAGTTGCAATCTGTGCAATATGTGTTCTCTCTCCTCGGCTGGTCTCTCCTCTTTTCACTCCTCTTGGAACGTGTCTTTACAGCTCTTCTTCAGCAGCTGCAAACTCCCAGCCTGCTGGGTCGATGCCAACTACCCTTATGTCTTGCTTACAAACATCCTTATAGCATCTGACATGATTTCCTACTGATCTAATATGATCTCACTATAAAGAAGATCCTTTCGGCTCTTCTCAGTATCTTTTTGCCTGGCACAGCAAAGCTACCAAAGTCGTTGTTAGGTAAGCAGAGCAAACATGGACGGGTTATTTGCCTGATCAAAGATGATTTTCTTTGAGATGTTGTCCTGCTAGAGCTGTTTGCTAAGAATTGTTGATTTGCATATTGTTGTTTGAGACACTCTTAATCAAGCTAGCCATATTTGTTGCTAATTTGCTAAAATGTTTGGTGATTTCTTCATCAAGAGAGATATTCCTGGATACATTGGAGCCGATGTATGTACATTTTTTGACGGGCTCAATATTGATGTTTAGTTTAATGCATACATATTGGTCAAAGATGTTAGTGTTTTGTATGCGTGCACAAAGCAATGGATGAGTCACTGCAATGATTCAGCAGAGTGTCTCATCAGCGCTGCATCATCAGCAAAGAGCATCTCACATATATTTCACGTCATTCATTTTGTTCTTAGTTAAAACGTGACCAAGGTTGAAAATTCTGCCACTGTCTCTGGTATGGAGATTCACTCCATCCTCTGACTTGTTGAATGTGTAGGAAAACAGCAGAAAAAAGAAGATGCTAAAGACTGTTGAAGCAATTGTACAACCCTGTTTCACTCTTGATTGGGAAAGGGTTTTTGAAAGAGTCATCGTATTGTACTGCATGTCCTTATGAATAAATGTGATACATTTAGGAGTCTGAAGTAACATGCAATTCTCTTGAACAAATGAAATGTCATTTTATGGTGATAAGGTCAAAGGCTTTAGTCAGGTCGATGAAGGTGATGCACAGCAATTGCCTCTGTTTGTAACATTTTGTCCTGGAACTCTCATAGGCAAAACAAAAGTAATGTCGACAGTTGATCTTCTTGTTATAAGCTCATATTGTTACTAACATATACATGCTCTGTAAGCAACTGCAGGCTGTTGGGGACGATTCAACCAAAGATTTTTCCAATAAAACTAAGGAGAAAAATTCCACAGTAGTTATTGCAGTCACCATGGTAACACTTATTCTTGTACGCAGTGATGATGCTTGCATCACACGTCATTGCTGTGTGTGTCGCATCCTGTGTGTGTCCTGACTGACTGATGTCAGTCTGAACGTAGTGCCACATAATCACCTTCATTGAGCTGGTCACACCCACCACTTTCAGCAAGAGAAGCCTCCATTAGAGAAGCCATCAACCGGTTCCTCCTTAAGGTTTGATGAATGATGCAGCAGCCAACTTAAAAAGTGGCTTAGAACAGGTCAGCAAGATACTGAACTGATTCCAAGTTTGTCAATCTATGGTATTCGCCATTGGAACTGTGACAGGCTGTTGAAAGTGTTAAAAAATTATTGCCAACAATGGATTGCCAACCTTGGTCAGCTTTTGTGTAAGATGCAGTAAATGCATTTGAAGGAACCAGTTTAACTAACCCAGGTGAATCTGGGTTCAAGAAAAAATAAGAAATTACGCATCTATTTGGAATTCTTTCTTCTTCCCAACATTGTATTATAAGGTAAGAAAACATGCATGTGTGTGTGTGTGTGTGTGTGTGTGTGTGTGTGTGTGTGTGTGTGTGTGTGTGTGTGCTGTATAATAGATTTAAGATATAAATCAGTGTTACAACAGTCTTGTTGTTGTCTTACTGAGGTCTGGCTCTGTTTAGTCTTAGAAAGTTTAATCTCTCAGGCTTTACATCTCTTTGAGAAAGGCTTACTCTATTGCTAAGCAATGGGGCAACTCATTCACTTTTTGTAGGCCAGAGTACGCTTATCCTAGTGCACTTCTCAAAAACACAACTGATCTTGTGTCTAGTCTTCTGGCAAGGAGGTAGATAAGATATATCTATCTATCTATCTATCTATCTATCTATCTATATATAAATAAATATATATATATATATATATATATATATATATATATGTACGAGCAGGGAGTCCCGACTGTCCCAGGAGGCTGCTAATATCTAAATCACTGACTGATGGAGCTGGCTTAAACCAAAGTGATAGCTCACTGTCTCAGAATCTGATTCGCTTTTATCATCAAATGATGATTGCAATTGCATCGCTGGTCATAAAACTTTAAAGTGACGGAGCACACCAACAACCCACACTAATCACAAGCTGAATATCTCAGTGATGCATATATATCTGTAGGTGTATGACATATCTTGTCATACACCTGCCATGCAAGTTTTTAACCCAAACAATTCCTTACATGGTACCTGTGCAATGCATTGGCTGGTGCTGTGGAAAGTGAAACGTAATCGTTTGGGTGAAGTTATACCAGCAGTCTTGCCAGTTGTTTTGTTCGATGATCCTGTGCCCACTCACCGAACAGGCACGTCAAAACTACAGATGCACAATCCAACTATCCACAAATCTCGTGAACTCCTCACTAGCAAATGCAATGCAATTGTCAATTAGTATCTTCATTAGTGAGCCTCGTTCAAGGAAGACATTTTCTTATTGTAAGATGCAAACCTAGATGGACCGCAAGTGTCAAAAAAGTTTTGCTGTTGTAGTGAGTTATATCCACTGCCAGTCTGCTTCAGTTTTGCTTTTCGCATTTACTTTCCATGTTATTCAGCGATCAGGTGCCAGATCGATTAGCTGACAGATTTCACAGGGTTTTACAACAGATTTCATATTCTCGTTGGACACTTGTGGGTCAATTAAACTGACAAAGTACAGAGTTCATTCACACCCGGATGTCCGCTTTGATAATGGAGATTGACTACATGGTCTTGGTGTAGTCCTCCTTCCACTAGTGAACATCTTTCAAGCACGGATCCTCCTTCCTTTAGCAGTAATCTGGTGAAAAGGTCTTCTTACATCCATCACATCCATGGTCAATTCAACCATGGTCAATTCATACTCTTTCACTAGATTGCATAGTTCATAACTGTTGCCTAACCAGCATCTCACAAGCAGCCTTTGTATTTACCCATGCCTTCCTGGACAGGGTGTCAGAAATCCACCGTTGCATACACACCAAATGATTGACCAATTCGAGGGCTCAGTTGCCCCTCCCACTCTGAGCATCACGTCAAGCTCAGCTAAATTTATATGCCTAGAATCATTGGTCAGACACAGCCAACGTTGTACTTCGATGACATTACCGCTTGCCTTCTATGCCATTCCTGTAGCTATGGAACTCACATCTAGCCAGACTGTAATCTTGCTGCTGCTCCTGCTCCAGTCTCCTTTAACAGGGTCCTGCTCTTGTACCCTGCTCAGCATCTCCAATAATATGTGACAGAAATCGGGGTGTTTGATGTCATCCTCCCATCCCTTGGTTGCTGCAGTCATCAGGCGCTTGACTGTGACCATCCACACACAGAAAAATGACAAACAAGTTTCCCACACAGGGAAAACACACACCGACATGTCAGCACACCGGGGATTTCCGGAATCTGATTTCCTTGTTTCCGTTGGAGGATGTTGTTTTCTTTCCAGACCTGCAAGCCCAGAAACTCCTGCTCCATCTTTTAGTCACACCGGATCCTTGCATACTAAACTGAAGTCCAAAAAATGTTAGTGCAGACGCAACAGAGACAAAAGCCTTTCAAAAATTCAGAAGTGACACATCCTCTCCTCATCACCATCATTGTCTTAGCGTTTGTGCGCACACTTCTACGTTGGCAGTGAACGCTTCCATGGAGCCATTTAATTCATAGTAGTCCAGCACTGGACGTAACTCTGTCTTTGCTCCTGGACGACCGCCATTAAAGGAATCAGGAGGCCCCAGTATTTTTTTCTCATACTTTTCTCTGATGCTATCAGGCACCTTATACTCTGCAACCTAAGCCCCCCCCCCCACTTCTTCCACCAATTTTCACATCTCCCGTTGTATAATGTATGTCATTCCCGAGTTGGTTGTACATCGTGTAGACTCCTTTTGTGAACTGCATTTGGATGAGAGACTCTTTTGGGTATGGGTTCTTATAAGTTGAACAGCCTGGTAACACGTTTAGCTTTTTCAAACCATTCAATAGCGGAGGGATCAGCAAGGAATCTTTCGAATTCAGGAATCAACTCATGTCATATTTGTCCATAAAATTTGCCAAAAATAGCTTGTACAACAAAAACGAAAGTACAAAAAAAAAAAAAAACAAGCAAAAAAAAAGCAAGAAAACAAAGTGACTCAGTAACAACATTCTCCGAGGATTCTCATACAACCGTCAGTCTGCGTTCTCTATGAAGCCTAATTTTATGCAGTCGAGCAGTGGGATTTTGAGTCAGTTTGTGATATCGCTAGTTATAAAAGTTGTGGGCGCTGCCATCTTGATTTTCTTTCCTCCTTTCAACTTGATTTGACATGATGCACACACATATACTTGAACAGAAGCCATTTTATGGTTTCCCCAATTTTTTCTCTTAAATATGAGAAATTATATATTTATTATTGATTAAAGTGTTTTCTAAGTAGATATATTTACTTGCAAATGGATGACATCAAGAAATCAGATTTATTTTTCTAAAATCTATCTTTTTATCCATCAACCATTTCCAAGTAAATATTTTATTTAGCCTTTAATACATTAGCCTAGGCACCGCCAAAAATGGCCGAAAAATCAAGTTGTTGTTGTTTTTTAAAACGAAATTACATTTATTAAACTCCATTATTTCTGAGTAACTTTTTTTTTTCTAGAAAGATAAAACCCTGAATTTTCAGATGATTATTTTAAGCATATTTGTTCCCACTTCAAAACAAGGGGGGGGTTGTAAGCAAAAAAAAATATATATATAAATATCGTTTATGAAAAATAAGTACACTGTTATAAAGTTCATTCTTCTCCTAATAATCGCTGAAAATTTCGTATTGATCGGATAATTATCTGATTTTTGGTAGATTTATTTATTTAGCGACTTATTTAACGAGCTGTGACCAAAATATCACAGTCTCCTTAAATGACCTCTTATTTTGATTCAGGCTACATAATGAATCTGATCGTTTTGAACTTTCTTGACTGGAGTCATTTTAGTCTGAATTCAATGTAAATGCCATTCTTGCATTTTGGGGTAGTTAACATTTTTTTACCACTAACCACGACTGCAATTTAGAGTAAGGTACAGGGTAGGTTTAGAATTAGGTTATAAAATTTGTGCTTATATTGTAGAGCGCAATGTTTGAACATTTCTCACTCACACTGGCAACATGCACTTAATTTCAAGTGATAAGAAAAAGTGTATATAAATAAAATTGAAGTTGGATAAAAACTGCCCATAGATAAGTGTTCCGAAAGAGTTAATAATCAAGAATAAAAATAATTTAACATTGTTGAAACGAAAAAATGGGAAAGTTAAATGAACCGGAACGAAATTGCTTCAATCAAGAAAGTTCAAAATCACAGGAAATTTTACATTTGTCGCATGTGAAAACATCGAGGACAGAAAACAAAAAAAATGTCTCTCTGTAAGCTTAATCCGGCCTTGTCGGATGAAACTTACATTTTGCAATAAATAAACAAACAAATTTAACGTTACATGAAACATTTTATTGAAATAAAATTTATTTTACAGAATTATTAAAAAAAAGAAATTCAATAATTAATAATTCAATAATTAATAAACAAAATAACGAGAAACTAATTTATAAAGTGTTTCTTTCGTATGTATCTACGTTTCATGTACGTTTAATGTATAGTCGGTGGTTTCGTTTCGTTTTAAATTAACACACACACACACACACACACACACACGATTATGTTTATTATTATTGTAACAAAAAACTTGTTAAAACTACTCGTTAAATATATCAATACTCTAAAAATTATGTTTGATCATTGGTAAAATTTTTGCATATGATGTATGCTTGCTTAGCTGTTTATCTTTCGTTATCCGAGATTCCTGACAGTCATACTTTTTTTAAAATCACTAATGAAAAAAAATTAAAATCAATAAATAACATTAAACAAATTGAACAATAGAAAATATATACACATGATATCAAAGATATCATCGATCATGTGATCAAATTAATCGATTGAATTATCAATCGATATACAAAATCACAACAGTTCTGCAAAGTCTTCCAAATTAATACCTTCTTCGTTCCAAAGCATTGTAGATGGGAAATCTTCACCTAAGCAGAAAGTCGAGACCAAATCTTCCAGGCAATTCAGGGATTCGAAATCGTCATCGTTCAAAATATCAGATTTCGTGTTGGGGAACATTTCGGTGCATTGGTTGATATGTTCCTCGTTATTTGGTGTTGCATTGATAATGTCATCTTCAACAAAAGTGAGATGTTGGGCTTCTTCAAGAGTTTCTTCAGAAAACGTCGTATTTTTATCGTTCTCAACACCAAGAAAAATATTTGCGTTGCATATTGGTGTATTTATAGGCGAATTCTCGTCTAAGAATTGAAACTTTTCCATTAGTTTATTTTTAGCTTGCGAGAAAGTTAAAGCTGTAAAATTTTGTGACTTACTATTATTGCATTCATGACCGTAACATTCAGGATGAAAATAAACCCCGTTTTGCTCAGGTGCGTGAGGAAGCGTTTCAGAAATGCTCTCGGATTTGGAGTGAGCAGACGAAAATTCCATCACCTCTCTATCGTTGTCTTGGACAGCCATCATGGTAACGGGATTGTATTTCGACTGCCTTTTGTATAGGTGTTCATTACTGAATGCCGGTGACTCCTTGTCGAGTTCGGTCTCTGGTAGCGGAACACATACGCTGTTCTTGTTGGAAAGATTCTCGCGTGTCTCGGATGGCATTTCAGAAAACGTGGATCTGATGCTTTCATCTGTACCGAGCACGTGAGGAGAATTTTCTTGAGTTACCGCTTTGTTTGTTACCTCAAAGAAAGTGGATTCATGAAAATATTCCTGAGGCATTCTATCTTTGCTTGGCAGCGTTTGTATGTAATACACCACATGTTGTTGATAGGGGTAGGCATGGAACCTGTTGGGGTTTTTAACACGTGGTTTCGACTTAAACTCGAAATCGGGATAATCTAATTGGTGTTGTTTCTTGATAAGTTCTGCCTCTTTGAAGTAAGGTTTTTTCTGTTCCGCTGACATTTCACTCCATATTTTCCCGAGAAGGGCATTGGCTTCAATAATGGTGATGGTCGGATTTTGTTCACGTATTTGTTTTCTGAACTGTTTGCACCAGACGAAATAAGCATTCAGGGGCTTTTTAACACGACCATTTTTTTTCTGGACGCGTGAAGCGTTCATTTTAACATCTTTCTTTTTTCTAACCTGATCCTTATTTTTCTGGATCTTTGGAGCGTCCATTTTGAAAGAATTTTTTTTTTTTGTTTAACTTTTTTGCGAAAGAGAAAGGAGAAAATTGAGAAGAGGAAACAGGTTTTTATGATATGAGAATGAGGAGGAGGAGAAAGAAAAAAAGGAGAAAGAGAAAGAGAGAGAGAGAGAGAGGAGTAGGAGGAGAGTGGTGAGGAAGAGGAGGATGAAGGAATTAAAGATAATGTAGTTAAAACGAATAGCGTGAGTCGAAAAAAGAGAAAGAGGGAAAAGGAACAGAAAGCAAGAGAGGGAGGAGAGAGGAGAAGCTAGAGATAGGAATATGAGAAAGAGAGAGAGAGGGGGGATAAAGATAGATAAAGAAATTTTAAAATAATGGGGAAGAAAGCTTTAAAAAAACGCATGATTAATCAAAAAATATAACTTATTTCCAAAATTTACAATCAATACATATTAAACAAAATCCGTCGAAAAAATCGAATGCTTGCATAGTAGTATATACTTGCCTTGCGATCAAAGCAGTTAAACATGGAATGTGTTTTATTGTAGGGAAAAATTCAGCTTAGAAAAAGGGACTACATTCCTTAATCTAGAAGAATATTTCCTTCTTTGGCCGAGAACATAAACAGAATAGATGTTGGGCTTTAAATTAATAATTTGCTAAAATATTTTTAAAGATTAAATGCTTCTTAGCTTTGCTGCAGTTTCACAGTTGATCCGAACGTCAGGTTTGTATTTCATTCCACACGTCTGTATACATTTGAATGTAAGCTCAAACAAACCAGAATTGAATTATAACGCTTTTTTTTTTTTTTTTAATTATTATTCAATTTATTTAGCACGGCGTCAGCTCGTGGAGTGGTTTTTACGTTACGTGGATTGAAAATGTTTTAAACGTGACTTTTTTCATCCATGATATTCGACTTTGAAATTGAAGTAAAGTTTTAAGATAATCCAATTTTGTTTATAAAAATCTATCTGGAGTGATATTGAGCCAGTGTATTTACTCGGTCTGCTGTCTTGGATCGGCTCTGTTTTTATTCCGTGAAGTCAAGTTATGTATGGTCCCTTACGAAGATAAAAAATGATTATATAATGCAACTGAACATTTACGTCTAGAATCCTTATATCAATTTTGATTCAAATCCGTTTCATAATTGTGATTGACCATTTAGCATTTCCAGATGCTGTGTGTGTTCTTCGCTTATCTCGCCATTGTTCCCGTCACTCTTGAGATTGCGTAGCCCTTGCCTCCCAATTCCATGCGCAGCTACCTTATAGGGGTGTCCATTGTCTCTTGAGACTGAACGGAGGCATCGATCGATCAATCGATACTAGCTAGAATACATGTTTATGTCGGTTGCTGAGTTTCTCAACTTTTCTTGGCATTTTAAGCTAAGGTTAAACGATTAAAACATTTATTACATATTTGATAAATTTGTTGATTAACCCTCACTCAATCTCAGCTGATTCCACCTCCAGGCCTTATGCAAGTTGAAGCTTTCTGGCCTGATTATGTGTGAATATAATATATAATGTAATATTATTTATTATTAATATTTGATTTCAACCCATAATTTTGCCGATATATACATCATTATCAATTGACAAAAAAATTATTCTTTTTATTTTATGTCAGTACTTAACGCTGAAAACATGAAATACCGACTTCGCCATTTAAAAAAAAAAAAAAAAAAATGTGGAGTTAAATTATTTAAAATAACTTAAAGAAACGGTTAAAGGGAAGTAATTCATCTCGCATCATAATTCAAAATATTATTTTAGTTACTAATTCGATGAAAAGGCTAAATTATATATATTAAACGATATTAAACGATTTAAATTTAAACTAATTAATGATTCACAATTCAAGTAAAATTTAAGTAAAAATAAAGAATTTTGCAATTTTCAAATCTATAAACTCGATCCAATTGAAAGATATAAAAATACTTGTGATAAAAATAGAGATAAACTCAATTAAACTATAAGTTAAGTATTGGAAGATAATACTAGTGATAATATATATATATATATATATATATATATATATATATATGTATATATATATATATATATATATATATATATATATATATATAAATGTTCAAATAGCTCGGCGCTTAAGGAGTTTGAGCGAAATCAATAGGATGCAAAGACACGGGCAAAAGTAAACAGCAAAAAGGCAAGAAGAATGACCGACACAGGTTGTTTGGTTAAAGGTGAAGATTCGCCTTTTATTTGCGAAGAAAGCTGACTACAATATGATTGTCTTCAAGTCTAACGTAAACAAGTTCATGATTAGCCGTTTCACTTGTTAAAAAATTTACCGAATTTCCATTTACTAACGATTACTATATTGTCCAATTTCTACTGTACACTTTTCAACCGTTATCCTCGAGTGGCCTCTTTGTCTTGATAAGTGGTAATGCCTATGTAAAAAAATTTAAAAAAAAAAAAAAAAGCAAAAAATTGTATGATCTGGATGCTAGTTGTCCGGAAGGTCGCATGTTACCGGAGGCTTAGTCTGGAGGGCTGGAGCAGGTACTCTAGACATAGCGTGGTTTAGGGTTTCTCGCTGGGTCTGGACGATTGGCTGGCCGTCAGGGTGATCTGGAACGGTCAGTGGACACTGAGAATGTTGGGTCAGTGTTAAGGAATGGACGACACTGAGGACGTGGGGTCAGTGATAAGGAACGGACAACACTGAGAACGTAGAGGTCAGTGTTAAGTAACGAATGGTCAGTAGGGACCCAGGTGCATGCGAGGTTGCAGATCGGAGGAGCGAGGTTGCAGGCCAGAGGTTAAAGTGAAGTTTGCTGCTTGTGGGTCTCAGAAGGCAAGCAGTAGTGAATCGCATTAGTGAAAAACTTATTAGCTTTGATAAGTGCTGGTTGTTTAGACCTTATAAGAGATGTTTGACCTGCTGCTAAGATGGCTGCCACTGCTGGAAATCCTTTGGCTGGTAGATTCGGTCGACGTGACTGGTAGTATCAGTCGTCTAAAAAGAAAAAAGTCAATTGCCTGAATTATTGGCGTTTTGTTTGATATATTTGAATTCCGACATGTGTAGCGAAATCGATGATGAAAAGGGGTTGGGGAAAGAATTATAAATGGAGGTGGTGATTTGAAACTGCAACAGGATCGCTAAACCTTACGTTCAAGCAATTTTCTTTTCTCCAATGAAGTAATATGGTCATGAGCGTCCATATGTGCCCCTCAAGCATAGGCGAGTTGTGTTTACAAAGCTGCAGAGTCTATCACATCCTGGCGTCAATTTGACTCAGAAATTGGTGACGTCACGTTTTGTATGGACTGCCATCAATAGAGATATATGAGAATGGACACGGGGTTGTCTTCCTTGCCAGAAGTCCAAGATTCAACGGCACATCTAGAGTCCTCCTGCAGCGTTTTTAACCCCCAAGGCTCGTTTTCAGCATATCCACATAGACATAATGGCTCCACTCCCACAAGGTATTCGAGATGGCCTGAAGCCATTCCCGATTAGAGATATTTCTGCTAAAACTATCGCCAAAGCACTCATTATACATTGGATATCCCGTTATGGCATACCTAATACCATTACAACTGACAATTTGACTCACATCTTTTTTTCGAGCTGTCCAACCTGCTTGGATGCAGACACATATGCACTATGTCTTATCACCCAACAGCAAACGGCATGATTGAGCGCCTTGCATCGACAGTTGAAGGCATCTCTTAAAGCATACTCTGACCCCATCAGATGGATAGAATTCCTGCCTTTTGTGCTTCTCGGTATTCAATCCATTGTTAAAATGGACATCAGCTTGTCTTCCGACGAAATGGTTTACGGAACCTCACTGACCTTACCCAGAGAGATGGACACACCAGCTACTCCGCAGCACATGCCATACCTAATGAGCTACACCTCTCGCGTGAAGGAATAAATGTCAAAACTTCTGAATATTAAAGCCAGCCCACAAAAATGTCACTACTCATGTTCCCCAGAATATTAACACATGGACTCATGTAATTATCCGGAATGACGGAGTGCACAGTAGTCTTCAGACACCTTACACAAAGCCCATGGCGATACCACAAGTCAGAAACCAACGTAGCCTATGCATACAGTTTATTTCAGCAACGGCGACTCACCTAAACCAACACAGTCTACCAGGTCAGGCAGACATATCAAGTGTCCTCACCGATTCACTAACTATACTACGTAACAGTTTTTGCTTTCCTATCGACATTCTGTCTAATAGGGGGGTACTGTAGCGACTCACCACAAACATTAAACGTGGCTGAACAAGGAGCATTCTTGTGTGTGCATCTGTTTTCTACACCCAAACAAATTCTGTGGGCATAAAAACAAACATTGTCTTTTCACACCGACATAGTTGAAAGCATCCCATGTGACAGAGGTGTTGGCTTTTCATCCAATCGGCATTCAAAGAAAGCAAATTTCAAAAAGATTTTTCTAAGATTTTTCGCTGGAGCCAGTCTGCACCTATAAAAAAAGGCACTGCACATGAAACCCAGCCAGTCGAGTCAGATTTCCGTTGAAGTGTTAACAAGCACACAACCCTTGTTCTGTCTCCCGACGTTAAAACCATTATTATGATTTTGTGCATCTTACACCTGGAACCCGTAAATCTACCTGGATTAATTACCAAAAGAAAATATATAACTCTGCATTGTATCAGATATATTCATGGAACTGATTAAAATAATAAACTTTATCTTCCTTTAACTAAAAAAAAAGAAAGAAACATGTATTCTGCAAAAATGACATTCTGCCTCAGTCAGAGAAAGATTTCTCTCTCTTGTTCTTTACTGCATATTTTAATCTAAACCTTATCAGGCTGTTTTAAAAATATATATATAGTCCCAGCGACTATGTACAACAGTTACAAACATTACTTTATTGTCAGGACTCTTCCTTTTAAGAACATTTCCACATTTTCAGGAACATTGGACTTTTAATCCATTTATTATTTTCTTGCTTGTGTGTTGCGTCGGCACACACATTAAAATACGTCAACAATAAAAGCATGATTCATTATTCCTTGCTATATTAAATAAAAACCAATATTGTTAATTTTTATATTCGACTTCATTTTAATGCTGATTTTAATACCTTTTTTAATATTTTGTTTACGTTGAGGAATTAGAAAAACCTAGTTTCATTTATATCGTAACACTGGCAACAACTGCCGTTTTAAATGTTCACTGTAGTAGCAGTGATGACACTCAACGTTGATCTGGTCCCACGTCATAACAAATGCGATGATAGGACCAAGGTTGAAACTTCAAAAACTGTTCTACGAAAATTGCATATCACAAACAGCAAACACATCAGTGAGCTTGTATTTAAGAAGAAATCGCATATATTAAAAAATTTGCTATGTATAATATTGTTTCGGGTGTACAGTACATTCATGTTTGCATAGGCAATACCATTTTTAAAGAAATGATAAATTTATCTATGGGGCAAAGAACATAGTAAAAACACAAAGAAACAAATATATTCCATTGTTTAACTAATTATCGTTTTTTTGTTGTTTTGTTTTTTGCTGTCTTATTCAGATTTTGATTTTTTGCTTTGTAGATTTTCTATTTCTCAATCCTACTGATGCTGCACTATCCACATAATATTAATATCTACCACAAAGCAGCATTACACATTATATAGTTTTGGAAATGGGAAATATATGAATTGTCAGCAAAGACTTCAACACCCCCCACATCTTTAATGAGTATAATTAATATCAAGTTCAACATGTGAGGAATATAATTTAATATGTAAATAAATGAGTTGAATCTGTTGCTCTTCTGCATCGTTATTTCTTGTTTTAATCACATTTTTTTAGACTCATCTCTAAATCGAACTGAATTAGTAACATCCACTTTTTTCTCAGTTGATTAGGTTATGTCCATATTCCCAACCTTGTCTTGATGGACGGATATGACAGAACGTCATTGAGCATTTTTGTTTGCATCCATCTGTTTCAGAAGACAATGGTGTTCTGCACCTCAGATTGGTCCATTGGTGAATTGCAGCATCTTCTGAAACATGCAAGCCTATCTTGGATTGACAGGCTGAGTAACAGACGCCACAGATGTAAGAGTTGCAATCTGTGCAATATGTGTTCTCTCTCCTCTGCTGGTCTCTCCTCTTTTCACTCCTCTTGGAACGTGTCTTTACAGCTCTTCTTCAGCAGCTGCAAACTCCCATCCTGCTGGGTCGATGTCAACTACCCTTATGTCTTGCTTACAAACATCCTTATAGCGTCTGACATGATTTCCTACTGATCTAATATGATCTCACTATAAAGAAGATCCTTTCGGCTCTTCTCAGTATCTTTTTGCCTGGCACAGCAAAGCTACCAAAGTCGTTGTTAGGTAAGCAGAGCAAACATGGACGGGTTATTTGCCTGATCAAAGATGATTTTCTTTGAGATGTTGTCCTGCTAGAGCTGTTTGCTAAGTATTGTTGATTTGCATATTGTTGTTTGAGACACTCTTTATCAAGCTAGCCATATTTGTTGCTAATTTGCTGATATGTTTGGTGATTTCTTCGTCCAGAGAGATATTCCTGGATATATTGGAGCCGATGTATGTACATTTTTTGACGGCCTCAATATTGATGTTTAGGTTAATGCATACATATTGGTCAAAGATGTTAGTCTTTTGTATGCGTGCACAAAGCAATGGATGAGTCACTGCAATGATTCAGCAGAGTGTCTCATCAGCGCTGCATCATCGGCAAAGAGCATCTCACATATATTTTACGTCATGCATTTTGTTCTTAGTTAAAACGTGGCCAAGGTTGAAAATTCTACCACTGTCTCTGGTATGGAGATTCACTCCATCCTCTGACTTGTTGAATGTGTAGGAAAACAGCAGAAAAAAGAAGATGCTAAAGACTGTTGATGCAATTGTACAACCCTGTTTCGCCTCACACTTGATTGGGAAAGGGTTTTTGAAAGAGTCATCGTATTGTACTGCATGTCCTTATGAATAAATGTAGGCACTGCCAAAAATCGCCGAAAAATCAAGTTGTTGTTGTTTTTTAAAACGAAATTACATTTATTAAAATCCATTATTTCTGAGTAACTTCTTTTTCCAGAAAGATAAAACCCTGAATTTTATCATGTAGAAAACAGAATAATGTAAAACTTTTTCTACTATTTTTAATTAAATTTTAAATGTTAAATTTTCCCAAAAAGTTAACAATTGACATTTTTTGTCTTGCACAAAAAACGTACATAAATATTTTTTAAAAAAGGTTTTTGAAATAATTCATTTATTTATTTGTTGTCTAACTAAGATTTAGGATGATTTTCTATGAGAATATGCAAAAATATTATAATATAAGTACCTGGATTTCAAATAATTTCATTTATTCATATAGGCAACCAGTTACTTCGCGTCGATCTAGAGTCTAGATCGACACTGTTTATGTTTGTATTCGATAAAAAGCAAACTATGGAAGACCAAACAGGCCAAAAAAAATTATTTTTCAGTGACGAAAATTTCAATGTATTATTAATGCTGAGGCTGGCCAATACCAGATGGGTGACCATATGTATGAGTTTGGTTTTTAATGTGTATGTGTGTGGGGGCCGGGCTCCCCACAATGGGGGAGGGGCAATTTAAAGCAGAATAAAAAAAAATTATTTCAGCGCGTTTGGTCTACCGTAGTCGAAAGGCGGCAAACGTTTTCAAACAGGATCGAAAAAATGATGCTATTTTTAAGACAAAGGGCATAATATTTATTAATTTTTTTTTTTGTATCGATTCTTCAAAGTATGCCCTGTTTAATAATGGTCATGCATTATTCGACTCGCTAAAAAAATATTGTTAATTTATTTATCAAAGATTTTAAAATGGCTTTTTTCGTATAAATATTAAAAAAAAAATTTTTTTGTTTTGCTTAACTTAAATTAATTATTTTACTTAACATATTCACCGAATTTCACACTTCAAAACTCAAAAGCGGGATAATTAAACACAATCGAAGTTCTGATATTCAGACGTCAAAATAAGGTATGCAAACAATTTTTCTTTTTTTTTTTAATCTATATTTCTGTCCCTTACAACAACACAATATGTTGTGTTCAGTTTCAGATGATTATTTTAAGCATATTTGTACCACCTCAAAACATATTGTCCTGGAACTCTCATAGGCAAAAGAAAAGTTATGTATTGCCAACCTTGGTCAGCTTTTGTGTGAGATGCAGTAAATTCATTTGAAGGAACCAGTTTAACTAATCCAGGTCCAGGTGAACCCAGGTTCAAGAAAAAATTAAGAAATTACACATTTGGAATTCTTTTTTCTTCCCAACATTGTATTATAAGGCAAGAAAACATGTATGTATATTTGTGTGGGTGTGTGTGTGTATGTGTGTGTGTGTGTGTGTGTGTGTGTGTGTGTGTGTGTGTTTGTGTGTGTGTGTGTGTGTGTGTGTGTGTGTGTGTGTGCTGTATAATAGATTTAAGATAGAAATCAGTGTTACAACAGTCTTGTTGTTGTCTTACTGAGGTCTGGCTCTGTTTAGTCTTAGAAAGTTTAATCTCTCAGGCTTTGCATCTCTTTGAGAAAGGCTTACTCTATTGTTAAGCAATGGGGCAACTCATTCACTTTTTTGTAGGCCAGAGTACGCTTATCCTAGTGCACTTCTCAAAAATACAACTGATCTTGTGTCTAGTCTTCTGGCAAGGAGGTAGATAAGATATATATATATATATATATATATATATATATATATATATATATATATATATATATATGTACGAGCAGGGAGTCCCGACTGTCCCAGGAGGCTGCTAATATCTAAATCACTGACTGATGGAGCTGGCGTAAACCAGATCACTGTCTCAGAATCTGATTCGCTTTTATCATCAAATGATGATTACAATTGCATCGCTGGCCATAAAACTTTAAAGTGACGGAGCACACCAACAACCCACACAAATTGCAAGCTGAATATCTTAGTGATGCGTATATATCTGTAGGTGTATGACATATCTTGTCATACACCTGCCATGCAAGTTTTTTACCCAAACAATGCTCTACACCCTGACATGGTACCTGTGCAATGTGTTGGTTGGTGCTGTGGAAAGTGTAACGTAATCTTTTTGGGTGAAGTTATACCAGCAGACTGCATCAAATTCTGTACAGTCCTGCCTAATCTGGTTGGTTGTTTTGTTCGATAATCCTGTGCCCACTCACTGAACAGGCATGTCAAAACTATCCACAAATCTCTTGAACTCCTCACTAGCAAATGCAGTGCCATTGGTAATTAGTATCTTAATTAGTGAGCCTCGTTCAAGGAAGACACTTTCTTATTGTAAGATGCAAACCTAGATGGACGGCAAGTGTCAAAGAAATTTTGCTGTTGTAGTGAGTTATATCCACTGCCAGTCTGCTTCAGTTTTGCTTTTTGCATTTACTTTCCATGTTATTAAGCAATCAGGTGCCAGATCGATTAGCTGACAGATTTCACAGGCTTTTACAACAGATTTCATATTCTCGTTGGACACTTGTGGGTCAATTAAACTGGCAAAGTACAGAGTTCATTCACACCCGGATGTCCGCTTTGATAATGGAGATTGACTACCTGGTCTTGGTCCAGACCTCCTTCCATTGTTGAATATCTTTCAAGCGCGGATCCTCCTTCCTTTAGCAGTTATCTGGTTAAAAGATCTTCTTACATCCATCACATCCATGGTCAATTCATACTCTTTTACTAGATTGCATGGTTCATAACTGTTGCCTAACCATCATCTCACAAGCAGCCTTTGTATTTACCCATGCCTTCCTGGACAGGGTGTCAGAAATCCACTGTTGCATACACACCAAATGATTGACCAATTCGAGGGCTCAGTTACCCCCACCCTTTGAGCATCACGTCAAGCTCAGCTAAATTTATATGCCTAGAATCATTGGTCAGACACAGCCAACATGGTACTTCGATGACATTACTGCTTGCCTTTATTCCATTCCTGTAGCTATGGAACTCACATCTGATTTCCTTGTCTCCATTGGAGGATGTTGTTTTCTTTCCAGACCTGCAAGGCCAGAACTCCTGCTCCATCTTTTAGTCACACCGGATCTTTGCATACTAAACTGAAGTCCAAAAAATGTTGGTGCAGACGCAACAGAGACCAAAGCCTTTCAAAAATTCAGAAGTGACACATCCTCTCCTTATCACCATCATTGTCTTAGCGTTTGTTCACACACTTCTACGTTGGCAGTGAACACTTCCATGGAGCCATTTAATTCATAGTAGTCCAACACTGGACATACTTTCTGTCTTTGCTCCTGGACGACCGCCATTAAAGGAATCAGGAGGCCCCCGTCTCTCCAGAGGTTATGGAATCAAACAGCAATTTGTGATCCAAAATCCTAGTTTTTTCTTGTACTTTTCTCTGATGCTATCAGGCACCTTGTGTTCTGCAACCTTGTTGTGGAGTTGAACTGGTGAGTCTTTTTGAGTCCATTTTTCCCTGGCGGTCTGTACTCCTTCATCAGAATCGGGTCCATTATTATGTAAGCCCCACCCCCACTTCTTCCACCAATACTTAGGGACCACCGTGGGGATTGTACTGTTTACAAAGGTATGTTTTATCTCTATTTATCATAGCGACTTATGTAACGAGCTGTGACCAAAATATCACAGTCTCCTTAAATGACCTCTTATTTTGATTCAGGCTACATAATGAATCTGACCGTTTTGAACTTTCTTGACTGGAGTTATTTTAGTCTTAATTCAATATAAATGCCATTCTTGCATTTTGGGGTAGTTAACAATATTTTACCACTAACCACGACTGCAATTTAGAGTTAGGTACAAGGTAGGTTTAGAATTAGGTTATAAAATTTGTGCTTATATTGTAGAGCGCAATGTTTGAACATTTCTCACTCACACTGGCAACATGCACCAAATTTCAAGTGATAAGAAAAAGTGTATATAAATAAAATTGAAGTTGGATAAAAACTGCCCATAGATAAGTGTTCCGAAAAAGTTAATAATCAAGAATAAAAATAATTTAACATTGTTGAAACGAAAAAATGGGAAAGTTAAATGAACCGGAACGATATTGTTTCAATCAAGAAAGTTCAAAATCACCAGAAATTTTACATTTGTCGCATGTGAAAACATCGAGGACAGAAAACGAAAAAAATGTCTCTCTGTAAGCTTCATCCGGCCTTGTCGGATGAAACTTACATTTTGCAATAAATAAACAAACAAATTTAACGTTACATGAAACATTTTATTGAAATAAAGTTTATTTTACAGAATTATTAAAAAAAGAAATTCAATAATTAATAAACAAAATAACGAGAAACTAATTTATAAAGTGTTTCTTTCGTATGTATCTACGTTTTATATACGTTTAATGTATAGTCGTTGGTTTCGTTTCGTTTTAAATTAACACACACAAACACACACACACACACACACGATTATGTTTATTATTATTGTAACAAGAAACTTGTTAAAACTACTCGTTAAATAAACCAATACTTTAAAAATGATGTTTGATCGTTGGTAAAATTTTTGCATATGATGTATGCTTGCTTAGCTGTTTATCTTTCGTTATCCGAGATTCCTGACGGTCATACTTTTTTAAAATCACTAATGAAAAAAATTAAAATCAATAAATAACATTAAACAAATTGAACAATAGAAAATATATACACATGATATCAAACGATATCATCGATCATGTGATCATATTAATCGATTGAATTATCAATCGATATACAAAATCATAGCAGTTCTGCAAAGTCTTCCAAATTAATACCTTCTTCGTTCCCAAACATTGTAGATGGGAAATCTTCACCTAAGCAGAAAGTCGAGACCAAATCTTCCAGGCAATTCAGGGATTCGAAATCGTCATCGTTCAAAATATCAGATTTCGTGTTGGGGAACATTTCGGTGCATTGGTTGATATGTTCCTCGTTATTTGGTGTTGCATTGATAATGTCATCTTCAATAAAAGTGAGATGTTGGGCTTCTTCAAGAGTTTCTTCAGAAAACGTCGTATTTTTATCGTTCTCAACACCAAGAAAAATATTTGCGTTGCATATTGGTGTATTTATAGGCGAATTCTCGTCTAAGAATTGAAACTTTTCCATTAGTTTATTTTTAGCTTGCGAGAAAGGTAAAGCTGTAAAATTTTGTGACTTACTATTATTGCATTCATGACCGTAACATTCAGGATCAAAATAAACCCCGTTTTGCTCAGGTGCGTGAGGAAGCGTTTCAGAAATGCTCTCGGATTTGGAGTGAGTAGACGAAAATGATTACGGGATTGAATTTCGACTGCCTTTTGTATAGGTGTTCATTACTGAATGCCCGTGACTCCTTGTCGAGTTCGGTCTCTGGTAGCGGAACACATACGCTGTTCTTGTTGGAAAGATTCTCGCGTGTCTCGGATGGCATTTCAGAAAACGTGGATCTGATGCTTTCATCTGTACCGACCACGCGAGGAGAATTTTCTTGAGTTACCGCTTTGTTTGTTACCTCAAAGAAAGTGGATTCATGAAAATATTCCTGAGGCATTCTATCTTTGCTTGGCAGCGTTTGTATGTAATACACCACATGTTGTTGATAGGGGTAGGCATGGAACCTGTTGGGGTTTTTAACACGTGGTTTCGACTTAAACTCGAAATCGGGATAATCTAATTGGTGTTGTTTCTTGATAAGTTCTGCCTCTTTGAAGTAAGGTTTTTTCTGTTCCGCTGACATTTCACTCCATATTTTCCCGAGAAGGGCATTGGCTTCAATAATGGTGATGGTCGGATTTTGTTCACGTATTTGTTTTCTGAACTGTTTGCACCAGACGAAATAAGCATTCAGGGGCTTTTTAACACGGCAATTTTTTTTCTGGGCGCGTGAAGCGTTCATTTTAACATCTTTCTTTTTTCTAAACTGATCCTTATTTTTCTGGATCTTTGGAGCGTCCATTTTGAAATAATTTTTTTTTTTTTTAAACTTTTTTGCGAAAGAATAGCCCCCAAAAAGGTCGTTTCTCACTTATTAATTAAAATAAAAGTTAATCACTGTGGATCTTGTTTACTTGTTATGGTAGCGTGTATCTTTTGAGTAGCGTCTCAAACAGAAAATGACTTGGCGTCTCGAATAAAAACAGCTAATGATAAGAGAAATAGTGGGAGGACGCAAATGCCGTAAATAATTAACAAAGAGAGTGGTCAAGAGAGTGAGAGAGAAGTGAAGAGAGAAAGTAGGAGGAGGGGGAGAAAGGAGAAAATTGAGAAGAGGAAACAGGTTTTATGATATGAGAATGAGGAGGAGGAGAAAGAAAAAAAAGAGAAAGAGAAAGAGAGAGAGAGGAGTAGAAGGAGAGTGGTGAGGAAGAGGAGGATGAAGGAATTAGAGTTAAAACGAATAGCGCGAGCAAAAAAAAGAGAAAGAGGGAAAAGGAACAGAAAGCAAGAGAGGGACGAGAGAGGAGAAGGTAGAGATAGGAATATGAGAAAGAGAGAGAGAGAGAGAGAGGGCGTGGATAAAGAGAGACAAAGAAATTAAAAAAAAAAAGGGGGGGAAGAAAGCTTTAAAAAACGCATGATTAATCAAAAAATATAACTTATTTCCAAAATTTACAATCAATACATATTAAACAAAATCCGTCGAAAAAATCGAATGCTTGCATAGTAGTATATACTTGCCTTGCGATCAAAGCAGTTAAACATAGAATGTGTTTTATTGTAGGGAAAAATTCAACTTAGAAAAAGGGACTAAATTTCTTAATCTAGAAGAATATTTCCTTCTTTGGCCGAGAACAGTAACAGAATAGATGTTGGGCTTTAAATTAATAATTTGCTAAAATATTTTTAAAGATTAAATGCTTCTTAGCTTTGCTGCAGTTTCACAGTTGATCCGAACGTCAGATTTGTATTTCATTCCACACGTCTGTATACATTTAAATGTAAGCTCAAACAAACCAGAATTGAATTATAACGCTTTTTTTAAAAAAAATTATTATTCAATTTATTTAGCGTCAGCTCGTGGAGTGGTTTTTACGTTACGTGGATTGAAAATGTTTTAAACGTGACTTTTTTCATCCATGATATTCGACTTTGAAATTGAAGTAAAGTTTTAAGATAATCCAATTTTGTTTATAAAAATCTATCTGGAGTGATATTGAGCCCGTGTATTTACTCGGTCTGCTGTCTTGGATCGGCTCTGTTTTTATTCCGTGATGTCAAGTTATGTATGGTCCCTTACGAAGATAAAAAATGATTATATAATGCAACTGAACATTTACGTCTAGAATCCTTATATCAATTTTGATTCAAATCCGTTTCATAATTGTGATTGACCATTTAGCATTTCCAGATGCTGTGTGTGTTCTTCGCTTATCTCGCCATTGTTCCCGTCACTCTTGAGATTGCGTAGCCCTTGCCTCCCAATTCCATGTGCAGCTACCTTATAGGGGTGTCCATTGTCTCTTGAGACTGAACGGAGGCATCGATCGATCAACTTTTCTTGTCATTTTAAGCTAAGGTTAAACGATTAAAACATGTATTACATATTCGATAAATTTGTTGATTAACCCTCACTCAAACTCAGCTGATTCCACCTCCAGGCCTTATGCAAGTTGAAGCTTTCTGGCCCGATTATGTGTGAATATAATATATAATGTAATATTATTTATTATTAATATTTGATTTCAATCCATAATTTTGCCGATATATACATCATTATCAAGTGACAAAAAAATTATTCTTTTTATTTTATGTCAGTACTTTAACGCTGAAAACATGAAATACCGACTTCGCCATTTAAAAAAAAAAAAAATGTGGAGTTAAATTATTTAAAATAACTTAAAGAAACGGTTAAAGGGAAGTAATTCATCGCGCATCATAATTCAAAATATTATTTTAGTTACTAATTCGATGAAAAGGCTAAATTATATATATTAAACGATATTAAACGATTTAAATTTAAACTAATTAATGATTCACAATTCAAGTAAAATTTAAGTAAAAATAAAGAATTTTGCAATTTTCAAATCTATAAACTCGATCCAATTGAAAGATATAAAAATACTTGTGATAAAAATAGAGATAAACTCAATTAAACTATAAGTTAATTATTGGAAGATAATACTAGTGATAATATATATATATATATATATATATATATATATATATATATATATATATATATATATATATATATATATATATATATATATATGTTCAAATAGCTCGGCGCTTAAGGAGTTCGAGCGAAATCAATAGGATGCAAAGACACGGGCAAAAGTAAACAGCAAAAAGGCAAGAAGAATGACCGACACAGGTTGTTTGGTTAAAGGTGAAGGTTCGCCTTTTATTTGCAAAGAAAGCTGACTACAATATGATTGTCTTCAAGTCTAACGTAAACAAGTTCATGATTAGCCGTTTCACTTGTTAAAAAATTTACCGAATTTCCATTTACTAACGATTACTATATTGTCCAATTTCTACTGTACACTTTTTAACCGTTATCCTCGAGTGGCCTCTTTGTCTTGATAAGTGGTAATGCCTATGTAAAAAAAAGAAAAAAAAGAAAAAGCGAAAAATTGTATGATCTGGATGCTAGTTGTTCGGAAGGTCGCATGTTACCGGAGGCTTAGTCTGGAGGGCTGGAGCAGGTACTCTAGACATAGCGTGGTTTAGTGTTTCTCGCTGGGTCTGGACGATTGGCTGGCCCTCAGGGCGATCTGGAACGGTCAGTGGACACTGAGAATGTTGGGTCAGTGTTAAGGAATGGACGACAGTGAGGACGTGGGGTCAGTGATAAGGAACGGACAACACTGAGAATGTAGAGGTCAGTGTTAAGTAACGAATGGTCAGTAGGGACCCAGGTGCAGGCGAGGTTGCAGAGCAAAAGAGCAAGGTGCATGTGAGGTTGCAGATCAGAGGAGCGAGGTTGCAGGCCAGAGGTGAAAGTGAAGTTTGCTGCTGGTGGGTCTCAGAAGGCAAGCAGTAGTGAATCGCATTAGTGAAAAACTTATTAGCCTTGATAAGGGCTGGTTGTTTAGACCTCATAAGAGATGTTTGACCTGCTGCTAAGACGGCTGCCACTGCTGGAAATACTTTGGCTGGTAGATTCGGTGGACGTGACTGGTAGTATCAGTCGTCTAAAAAGAAAAAAGTCAATTGCCTGAATTATTCGCGTTTTGTTTGATATATTTGAATTCCGACATGTGTAGCGAAATCGATGATGAAAAGGGGTTGGGGAAAGAATTATAAATGGAGGTGGTGATTTGAAACTGCAACAGGATCGCTAAACCTTACGTTCAAGCAATTTTCTTTACTTTTCTCCAATGAAGTAATATGGTCATGAGCGTCCATATGTGCCCCTCAAGCATAGGCGAGTTGTGTTTACAAAGCTGCAGAGTCTATCACATCCTGGCGTCCATTTGACTCAGAAATTGGTGACGTCACGTTTTGTATGGACTGCCATCAATAGAGATATATGAGAATGGACACGGGGTTGTCTTCCTTGCCAGAAGTCCAAGATTCAACGGCACATCTAGAGTCCTCCTGCAGCGTTTTTAACCCCCAAGGCTCGTTTTCAGCATATCCACATAGACATAATGGCTCCACTCCCACCAGGTATTCGAGATGGCCTGAAGCCATTCCCGATTAGAGATATTTCTGCTAAAACTATCGCCAAAGCACTCATTATACATTGGATATCCCGTTATGGCATACCTAATACTATTACAACTGACAATTTGACTCACATCTTTTTTTCGAGCTGTCCCGCCTGCTTGGATGCAGACACATATGCACTATGTCTTATCACCCAACAGCAAACGGCATGATTAAGCGCGTTGCCTCGACAGTTAAAGGCATCTCTTAAAGCATACTCTGACCCCATCAGATGGATAGAATGCCTGCCTTTTGTGCTTCTCGGTATTCAATCCATTGTTAAAATGGACATCAGCTTGTCTTCCGACGAAATGGTTTACGGAACCTCACTGACCTTACCCAGAGAGATGGACACACCAGCTACACCGCAGCACATGCCATACCCAATGAGCTACACCTCTCGCATGAAGGAATAAATGTCGAAACTTCTGAATATTAAAGCCAGCCCACAAAAATGTCACTAATCATGTTCCCCAGAATATTAACACATGGACTCATGTATTCATCTGGAATGACGGAGTGCACGGTAGTCTTCAGACACCTTACACATGCTCATGGTGATACCACAAGTCAGAAACCAACATAGCCTACGCATACAGTTTATTTCAGCAGCGGCGACTCACCTAAACCAACACAGTCTACCAGGTCAGGCAGACATATCAAGTGTCCTCACTGATTCACTAACTATACTACGTAACAGTTTTTGCTTTCCTATCGACATTCTGTCTAATAGTGGGGTACTGTAGCGACTCACCACAAACATTAAACGTGGCTGGACAAGGAGCGTTCTTGTGTGTGCATCCCATGTGACAGAGGCGTTGGCTTTTCATCCAATCGGCATTCAAAGAAAGCAAATTTCCAAAAGATTTTTCTAACATTTTTCGCTGGAGCCAGTCTGCACCTATAAAAAAAGGCACTGCACATGAAACCCATTTATTATTTTCTTGCTTGTGTGTTGCGTCGGCACACACATTAAAATACGTCAACAATAAAAGGAGGGTACTGTAGCGACTCACCACAAACATTAAACGTGGCTGAACAAGGAGCATTCTTGTGTGTGCATCTGTTTTCTACACCCAAACAAATTCTGTGGGCATAAAAACAAACATTGTCTTTTCACACCGACATAGTTGAAAGCATCCCATGTGACAGAGGTGTTGGCTTTTCATCCAATCGGCATTCAAAGAAAGCAAATTTCAAAAAGATTTTTCTAAGATTTTTCGCTGGAGCCAGTCTGCACCTATAAAAAAAGGCACTGCACATGAAACCCAGCCAGTCGAGTCAGATTTCCGTTGAAGTGTTAACAAGCACACAACCCTTGTTCTGTCTCCCGACGTTAAAACCATTATTATGATTTTGTGCATCTTACACCTGGAACCCGTAAATCTACCTGGATTAATTACCAAAAGAAAATATATAACTCTGCATTGTATCAGATATATTCATGGAACTGATTAAAATAATAAACTTTATCTTCCTTTAACTAAAAAAAAAGAAAGAAACATGTATTCTGCAAAAATGACATTCTGCCTCAGTCAGAGAAAGATTTCTCTCTCTTGTTCTTTACTGCATATTTTAATCTAAACCTTATCAGGCTGTTTTAAAAATATATATATAGTCCCAGCGACTATGTACAACAGTTACAAACATTACTTTATTGTCAGGACTCTTCCTTTTAAGAACATTTCCACATTTTCAGGAACATTGGACTTTTAATCCATTTATTATTTTCTTGCTTGTGTGTTGCGTCGGCACACACATTAAAATACGTCAACAATAAAAGCATGATTCATTATTCCTTGCTATATTAAATAAAAACCAATATTGTTAATTTTTATATTCGACTTCATTTTAATGCTGATTTTAATACCTTTTTTAATATTTTGTTTACGTTGAGGAATTAGAAAAACCTAGTTTCATTTATATCGTAACACTGGCAACAACTGCCGTTTTAAATGTTCACTGTAGTAGCAGTGATGACACTCAACGTTGATCTGGTCCCACGTCATAACAAATGCGATGATAGGACCAAGGTTGAAACTTCAAAAACTGTTCTACGAAAATTGCATATCACAAACAGCAAACACATCAGTGAGCTTGTATTTAAGAAGAAATCGCATATATTAAAAAATTTGCTATGTATAATATTGTTTCGGGTGTACAGTACATTCATGTTTGCATAGGCAATACCATTTTTAAAGAAATGATAAATTTATCTATGGGGCAAAGAACATAGTAAAAACACAAAGAAACAAATATATTCCATTGTTTAACTAATTATCGTTTTTTTGTTGTTTTGTTTTTTGCTGTCTTATTCAGATTTTGATTTTTTGCTTTGTAGATTTTCTATTTCTCAATCCTACTGATGCTGCACTATCCACATAATATTAATATCTACCACAAAGCAGCATTACACATTATATAGTTTTGGAAATGGGAAATATATGAATTGTCAGCAAAGACTTCAACACCCCCCACATCTTTAATGAGTATAATTAATATCAAGTTCAACATGTGAGGAATATAATTTAATATGTAAATAAATGAGTTGAATCTGTTGCTCTTCTGCATCGTTATTTCTTGTTTTAATCACATTTTTTTAGACTCATCTCTAAATCGAACTGAATTAGTAACATCCACTTTTTTCTCAGTTGATTAGGTTATGTCCATATTCCCAACCTTGTCTTGATGGACGGATATGACAGAACGTCATTGAGCATTTTTGTTTGCATCCATCTGTTTCAGAAGACAATGGTGTTCTGCACCTCAGATTGGTCCATTGGTGAATTGCAGCATCTTCTGAAACGTGCAAGCCTATCTTGGATTGACAGGCTGAGTAACAGACGCCACAGATGTAAGAGTTGCAATCTGTGCAATATGTGTTCTCTCTCCTCTGCTGGTCTCTCCTCTTTTCACTCCTCTTGGAACGTGTCTTTACAGCTCTTCTTCAGCAGCTGCAAACTCCCAGCCTGCTGGGTCGATGCCAACTACCCTTGTGTCTTGCTTACAAACATCCTTATAGCGTATGACATGATTTCCTACTGATCTAATATGATCTCACTATAAAGAAGATCCTTTCGGCTCTTCTCAGTATTTTTTTGCCTGGCACAGCAAAGCTGCCAAAGTCGTTGTTAGGTAAGCAGAGCAAACATGGACGGGTTATTTGCCTGATCAAAGATGATTTTCTTTGAGATGCTGTCCTGCTAGAGCTGTTTGCTAAGTATTGTTGATTTGCATATTGTTGTTTGAGACACTCTTAATCAAGCTAGCCATATTTGTTGCTAATTTGCTGATATATTTGGTGATTTCTTCATCAAGAAAGATATTCCTGGATACATTGGAGCCGATGTATGTACATTTTTGGACAGCCTCAATATTGGTGTTTTGGTTAATGCATACATATTGGTCAAGGATGTTAGTCTTTTACATGCATGCACGAAGCAATGGATGAGTCACTGCAATGATTCTGCAGAGTGTCTCATCAGTGGTGCATCATCAGCAAAAAGCATCTCACATATATTTTACGTCATGCATTTTAGTCTTAGTTAAAATGTGGCCAAGGTTTAAAATTCTACCACTGTCTCTGGTATGGAGATTCACTCCATCCTCTGATTTGTTGAATGTGTAGGTGAAGTACAGCAATTGCCTCTGTTTGTAACATTTTGTCCTGGAATTCTCATGCGCAAAAGAAAAGTAATGTCGACAGTTGATCTTCTTGTTATAAGCTCATATTGTTACTCACATATACATGCTCTGTAAGCAACTGCAGGCTGTTGGGGACGATTCAACCAAAGATTTTTCCAATAAAACTAAGGAGAAAAATTCCACAGTAGTTATTGCAGTCACCATGGTAACACTTATTCTTGTACGCAGTGATGATGCTTGCATCACACGTCATTGCTGTGTGTGTCGCATCCTGTGTGTGTCCTGACTGACTGATGTCAGTCTGAACGTAGTGCCACATAATCACCTTCATTGAGCTGGTCACACCCACCACTTTCAGCAAGAGAAGCCTCCATTAGAGAAGCCATCAACCGGTTCCTCCTTAAGGTTTGATGAATGATGCAGCAGCCAGCTTAAAAAGTGGCTTAGAACAGTTCAACAAGATACTGAACTGATTCCAAGTTTGTCAATCTATGGTATTCGCCATTGGAACTGTGACAGGCTGTTGAAAGTGTTAAAAAATTATTGCCAACAATGGATTGCCAACCTTGGTCAGCTTTTGTGTAAGATGCAGTAAATGCATTTGAAGGAACCAGTTTAACTAACCCAGGTGAATCTGGGTTCAAGAAAAAATAAGAAATTACGCATCTATTTGGAATTCTTTCTTCTTCCCAACATTGTATTATAAGGCAAGAAAACATGCATGTATATTTGTGTGTGTGTGTGTGTGTGTGTGTGTGTGTGTGTGTGTGTGTGTGTGTGTGCTGTATGCTGTATAATAGATTTAACATATAAATCAGTGTTACAACAGTCTTGTTGTTGTCTGACTGAGGTCTGGCTCTGTTTAGTCTTAGAAAGTTTAATCTCTCAGGCTTTGCATCTCTTTGAGAAAGGCTTACTCTATTGCTAAGCAATGGGGCAACTCATTCACTTTTTGTAGGCCAGAGTACGCTTATCCTAGTGCACTTCTCAAAAACACAACTGATCTTGTGTCTAGTCTTCTGGCAAGGAGGTAGATAAGATATATCTATATATATATATATATATATATATATATATATATATATATATATATATATATATATATATATATATATATATATATATGTATGAGCAGGGAGTCCCGACTGTCCCAGGAGGCTGCAAATATCTAACTCACTTTCTGATGGAGCTGGCTTAAACCAAAGTGATAGCTCACTGTCTCAGAATCTGATTCGCTTTTATCATCAAATGATGATTGCAATTGCATCGCTGGTCATAAAAATTTTAAAGTGACGTGGATCCTCCTTCCTTTAGCAGTAATCTGGTGAAAAGATCTTCTTACATCCATCACATCCATGGTCAATTCACACGTGGTCAATTCAACCATGGTCAATTCATACTCTTTTACTAGATTGCATGGTTCATAAGTGTTGCCTAACCAGCATCTCACAAGCAGCCTTTGTATTTACCCATGCCTTCCTGGACAGGGTGTCAGAAATCCACCGTTGCATACACACCAAATGATTGACCAATTCGAGGGCTCAGTTGCTCCTCCCACTCTGAGCATCACGTCAAGCTCAGCTTAATTTATATGCCTAGAATCATTGGTCAGACACAGCCAACCTTGTACTTCGATGACATTACCACTTGCCTTCTATGCCATTCCTGTAGCTATGGAACTCACATGTAGCCAGACTGTAATCTTGTTGCCGCTCCTGCTCCAGTCTCCTTTAACAGGGTCCTGCTCTTGTACCCTGCTCAGCATCTCCAATAATATGTGACAGAAATCGGGGTGTTTGATGTCATCCTCCCATCCCTTGGTTGCTGCAGTCGTCAGGCGCTTGACTGTGACCATCCACACACAGAAAAATGACAAACAAGTTTCCCACACAGGGAAAACACACACCGACATGTCAGCACACCGGGAATTTCCGGAATCTGATTTCCTTGTTTCTGTTGGAGGATGTTGTTTTCTTTCCAGACCTGCAAGCCCAGAACTCCTGCTCCATCTTTTAGTCACACCGGATCCTTGCATACTAAACTGAAGTCCAAAAAATGTTAGTGCAGACGCAACAGAGACAAAAGCCTTTCAAAAATTCAGAAGTGACACATCCTCTCCTTATCACCATCATTGTCTTAGCGTTTGTGCGCACACTTCTACGTTGACAGTGAACGCTTCCATGGAGCCATTTAATTCATAGTAGTCCAGCACTGGACAACCGCCATTAAAGGAATCAGGAGGCCCCAGTATTTTTTTCTCATACTTTTCTCTGATGCTATCAGGCACCTTATACTCTGCAACCTAAGCCCCACCCCACACACTTCTTCCACCAATTTTCACATCTCCCGTTGTATAATGTATGTCATTCCCGAGTTGGTTGTACATCGTGTAGACTCCTTTTGTGAACTGCATTTGGATGAGAGACTCTTTTGGGTATGGGTTCTTATAAGTTGAACAGCCTGGTAACACGTTTAGCTTTTTCAAACCATTCAATAGCGGAGGGATCAGCAAGGAATCTTTCGAATTCAGGAATCAACTCATGTCATATTTGTCCATAAAATTTGCCAAAAATAGCTTGTACAACAAAAACGAAAGTACAAAAAAAAAAAAAACAAGCAAAAAAAAAGCAAGAAAACAAAGTGACTCAGTAACAACATTCTCCAAGGATTCTCATACAACCGTCAGTCTGCGTTCTCTATGAAGCCTAATTTTATGCAGTCGAGCAGTGGGATTTTGAGTCAGTTTGTGATATCGCTAGTTATAAAAGTTGTGGGCGCTGCCATCTTGATTTTCTTTCCTCCTTTCAACTTGATTTGACATGATGCACACACATATACTTGAACAGAAGCCATTTTATGGTCTCCACAATTTTTTCTCTTAAATATGAGAAATTATATATTTATTATTAATTAAAGTGCTTTTTTTAGTAGATATATTTACTTGCAAATGGATGACATCATGAAATCAGATTTATTTTTCTAAAATCTATTTTTTTATCCATCAACCATTTCCAAGTAAATATTTTATTTAGCCTTTAATACATTAGCCTAGGCACCGCCAAAAATGGCCGAAAAATCAAGTTGTTGTTGTTTTTTAAAACGAAATTACATTTATTAAACTCCATTATTTCTGAGTAACATTTTTTTTTCTAGAAAGATAAAACCCTGAATTTTCAGATGATTATTTTAAGCATATTTGTTCCCACTTCAAAACAAGGGGGGGGGGGGTTGTAAGCAAAAAAAAAAATATATATATAAATATCGTTTATGAAAAATAAGTACACTGTTATAAAGTTCATTCTTCTCCTAATAATCGCTGAAAATTTCGTATTGATCGGATAATTATCTGATTTTTGGTAGATTTTTAAAAAGACGGTCCGTCAAAAAGTACTGACCTGCCCCCACAGTTTTGGCGGTGCCTACAGCCTTTTCCTATCTAAACATAATTATCAATATTAAATATGAGAAATTATATATTTATTACTGATTATTACGTTATATATATATAACAAATTTTGATCCAACAATGAATGACATTGGTTGTTTTGATGTTTACCTTGGTTAACATTATACAGGGTGGGGCAGAGCAACTTGCTTATTTAAATGACTTAAATTATTTAAATAAGAAGTTGCTCTTTCCCACCCAGTACTTAGGGTTCACCGTGGGGATTGTACTGTTTACAAAGGTATCTTTTATCTCTATTTATCATAGCGACTTATTTAACGAGCTGTGACCAAAATATCACAGTCTCCTTAAATGACCTCTTATTTTGATTCAGGCTACATAATGAATCTGACCGTTTTGAACTTTCTTGACTGGAGTCATTTTAGTCTGAATTCAATGTAAATGCCATTCTTGCATTTTGGGGTAGTTAACAATTTTTTACCACTAACCACGACTGCAATTTAGAGTAAGGTACAGGGTAGGTTTAGAATTAGGTTATAAAATTTGTGCTTATATTGTAGAGCGCAATGTTTGAACATTTCTCACTCACACTGGCAACATGCACCAAATTTCAAGTGATAAGAAAAAGTGTATATAAATAAAATTGAAGTTGGATAAAAACTGCCCATAGATAAGTGTTCCGAAAGAGTTAATAATCAAGAATAAAAATAATTTAACATTGTTGAAACGAAAAAATGGGAAAGTTAAATGAACCGGAACGAAATTGCTTCAATCAAGAAAGTTCAAAATCACAGGAAATTTTACATTTGTCGCATGTGAAAACATCGAGGACAGAAAACAAAAAAATGTCTCTCTGTAAGCTTAATCCGGCCTTGTCGGATGAAACTTACATTTTGCAATAAATAAACAAACAAATTTAACGTTACATGAAACATTTTATTGAAATAAAATTTATTTTACAGAATTATTAAAAAAAGAAATTCAATAATTAATAAACAAAATAACGAGAAACTAATTTATAAAGTGTTTCTTTCGTATGTATCTACCGTTTCTGTACGTTTAATGTATAGTCGGTGGTTTCGTTTCGTTTTAAATTAACACACACACACACACCCGATTATGTTTATTATTATTGTAACAACAAACTTGTTAAAACTGCTCGTTAAATAAATCAATACTCTAAAAATGATGTTTGATCGTTGGTAAAATTTTTGCATATGATGTATGCTTGCTTAGCTGTTTATCTTTCGTTATCCGAGATTCCTGAGAGTCATACTTTTTTAAAATCACTAATGAAAAAAATTAAAATCAATAAATAACATTAAACAAATTGAACAATAGAAAATATATACACATGATATCAAAGATATCATCGATCATGTGATCAAATTAATCGATTGAATTATCAATCGATATACAAAATCACAACAGTTCTGCAAAGTCTTCCAAATTAATACCTTCTTCGTTCCAAAACATTGTAGATGGGAAATCTTCACCTAAGCAGAAAGTCGAGACCAAATCTTCCAGACAATTAAGGGATTCGAAATCGTCATCGTTCAAAATATCAGATTTCGTGTTGGGGAACATTTCGGTGCATTCGTTGATATGTTCCTCGGTATTTAGTGTTGCATTGATAATATAATCTTCAACAAAAGTGAGATGTTGGGCTTCTTCAAGAGTTTCTTCAGAAAACGTCGTATTTTTATCGTTCTCAACACCAAGAAAAATATTTGCGTTGCATATTGGTGTATTTATAGGCGAATTCTCGTCTAAGAATTGAAACTTTTCCATTAGTTTATTTTTAGCTTGCGAGTAAGTTAAAGCTGTAAAATTTTGTGACTTACTATTATTGCATTCATGACCGTAACATTCAGGATGAAAATAAACCCCGTTTTGCTCAGGTGCGTGAGGAAGCGTTACAGAAATGCTCTCTGATTTGGAGTGAGCAGACGAAAATTCCATCACCTCTCTATCGTTGTCTTGACCAGCCGTCATGAGTACGGGATTGTATTTCGACTGCCTTTTGTATAGGTGTTCATTACTGAATGCCGGTGACTCCTTGTCGAGTTCGGTCTCTGGTAGCGGAACACATACGCTGTTCTTGTTGGAAAGATTCTCGCGTGTCTCGGATGGCATTTCAGAAAACGTGGATCTGATGCTTTCATCTGTACCGAGCACGTGAGGAGAATTTTCTTGAGTTACCGCTTTGTTTGTTACCTCAAAGAAAGTGGATTCATGAAAATATTCCTGAGGCATTCTATCTTTGCTTGGCAGCGTTTGTATGTAATACACCACATGTTGTTGATAGGGGTAGGCATGGAACCTGTTGGGGTTTTTAACACGTGGTTTCGACTTAAACTCGAAATCGGGATAATCTAATTGGTGTTGTTTCTTGATAAGTTCTGCCTCTTTGAAGTAAGGTTTTTTCTGTTCCGCTGACATTTCACTCCATATTTTCCCGAGAAGGGCATTGGCTTCAATAATGGTGATGGTCGGATTTTGTTCACGTATTTGTTTTCTGAACTGTTTGCACCAGACGAAATAAGCATTCAGGGGCTTTTTAACACGACCATTTTTTTTCTGGACGCGTGAAGCGTTCACTTTAACATCTTTCTTTTTTCTAACCTGATCCTTATTTTTCTGGATCTTTGGAGCGTCCATTTTGAAATAATTTTTTTTTTTTTAAAACTTTTTTGCGAAAGAATAGCCCAAAAGGTCTTTTCTCACTTATTAATTAAAATAAAAGTTAATCACTGTGGATCTTGTTTACTTGTTATGGTAGCGTGTATCTTTTGAGTAGCGTCTCAAACAGAAAATGACTTGGCGTCTCGAATAAAAACAGCTAATGATAAGAGAAGTAGTGGGAGGAAGCGAATGCCGTAAATGATTAACAAAGAGAGTGGTCAAGAGAGTGAGAGAGAAGTGAAGAGAGAAAGTAGGAGGAGGGGGGGGGAGAAAGGAGAAAATTGAGAAGAGGAAACAGGTTTTTATGATATGAGAATGAGGAGGAGGAGAAAGAAAAAGGCGAAAGAGAAAGACAGAGAGAGGAGTAGGAGGAGAGTGGTGAGGAAGAGGAGGATGAAGGAATTAGAGATAATTTTTTTTTTTACATAGGCATCACCACATTATCAAGGCCAAGAGGCCACTCAAGGATAAGGGTTAAAGAGTGTACATTAGAAATTGGACAATATAGTAATCATTAGTAATGAAATTTTGGTAAATTTTATAACTTATATGGAACGGCTCATCAAGAACTTATTTACGTTAGACTTGAAGACAACCATATTGTAGTCAGCCGGAAAGCAGGAAAACGGAAGACAATTCCACAGGCGCGCAGTTCTAAGAAAGAAGCTTTGTTCATGGAATCTACGTTTAGGTTTAGGCACAGATAAAGAGTGGGGGGAATTATTGATAGTGTTTACAGCTAGACGAGTGTTTCTTGTGAAAGTTTGGCGAGGGGGGACCATAGATTGAAGCTCAGTCGAACACTTTCCATGAAAATAACGATACATCAGAGACAAACTCGCAACATCTCTTCTGTGAGATAGAGGTTCCAAGGAAGAGAAAAGGACATCTCCTACGAGGCTACGAAGTCTATTTTGAATTCTATCAAGGCAGGCCAAGTCCTTTCTAGCAGCTCCTGCCAGATGTGGCAACAGTATTCCATCCTTGGACGTAATGTGGTTAAAACGAATAGCGCGTCGAAAAAGGAGAAAGAGGGAAAAGGAACAGAAAGCAAGAGAGGGAGAAGAGAGAAGCTAGAGATAGGAATATGAGAAAGAGAGAGAGGGGGGATAAAGAGAGACGAAGAAATTTTTTTAAAAATGGTGAAGAAAGCTTTAAAAAACGCATGATTAATCAAAAAATATAACTTATTTCCAAAATTTACAATCAATACATATTAAACAAAATCCGTCGAAAAAATCGAATGCTTACATAGTAGTATATACTTGCCTTGCGATCAAAGCAGTTAAAAATGGAATGTGTTTTATTGTAGGGAAAAATTCAGCTTAGAAAAAGGGACTAAATTTCTTAATCTAGAAGAATATTTCCTTCTTTGGCCGAGAATAGAAACAGAATAGATATTTGATTTTAAATTAATAATTTGCTAAAATATTTTTAAAGATTAAATGCTTCTTAGCTTTGCTGCAGTTTCACAGTTGATCCGAACGTCAGGTTTGTATTTCATTCCACACGTCTCTATACATTTGAATGTAAGCTCAAACAAACCAGAATTGAATTATAACGCTTTTTTTTTTTTTTTAAATTATTATTCAATTTATTTAGCACGGCGTCAGCTCGTGGAGTGGTTTTTACGTTACGTGGATTGAAAATGTTTTAAACGTGACTTTTTTCATCCATGATATTCGACTTTGAAATTGAAGTAAAGTTTTAAGATAATCCAATTTTGTTTATAAAAATCTATCTGGCGTGATATTGAGCCCGTGTATTTACTCGGTCTGCTGTCTTGGATCGGCTCTGTTTTTATTCCGTGAAGTCAAGTTATGTATGGTCCCTTACGAAGATAAAAAATGATTAAATAATGCAACTGAACATTTACGTCTAGAATCCTTATATCAATTTTGATTCAAATCTGTTTCATAATTATGATTGACCATTTAGCATTTCCAGATGCTGTGTGTGTTCTTCGCTTATCTCGCCATTGTTCCCGTCACTCTTAAGATTGCGTAGCCTTGCCTCCCAATTCCATGTGCAGCTACCTTATAGGGGTGTCCATTGTCTCTTGAGACTGAACGGAGGCATCGATCGATCAATCGATACTAGCTAGAATACATGTTTATGTCGGGTGCCGAGTTTCTCAACTTTTCTTGGCATTTTAAGCTAAGGTTAAACGATTAAAACATTTATTACATATTCGATAAATTTGTTGATTAACCCTCATTCAAACTCAGCTGATTCCACCTCCAGGCCTTATGCGAGTTGAAGATTTCTGGCCCGATTATGTGCGAATATAATATATAATGTAATATTATTTATTATTAATATTTGATTTCAGCCCATACTTTTGCCGATATATACATCATTATCAAGTGACAAAAAAATTATTCTTTTTATTTTATGTCAGCACTTAACGCTGAAAACATGAAATACCGACTTCGTCATTAAAAAAAAAAAAGAGGCGAGTTAAATTATTTAAAATAACTTAAAGAAACGGTTAAAGGGAAGTAATTCATCTCGCATCATAATTCAAAATATTATTTTAGTTACTAATTCGATGAAAAGGCTAAATTATATATATTAAACGATATTAAACGATTTAAATTTAAATTAATTAATGATTCACAATTCAAGTAAAATTTAAGTAAAAATAAATAATTTTACAATTTTCAAATCTATAAACTCGATCCAACTAAAACTGATTTATTGAAAGATATAAAAATACTTGTGATAAAAATAGAGATAAACTCAATTAAGCTAAAAGTTTATTATTGGAAGAAAATGCTAGTGATAATATATATATATATATATATATATATATATATATATATATATATATATATATATATATATATATATATATATATATATGTTCAAATAGCGCGGCGCTTAAGGAGTTTGAGCGAAATCAATAGGATGCAAAGAATTGGATTGCTGCGGGGCCGGTTATACTGGGACAATCGACCCTACAACTAACAATGTAGACACGGGCAAAAGTAAAAAGCAAAAAGGAAAGGAGAATGACCGACACAGGTTGTTTGGTTAAAGGCGAAGGTTCGCCTTTTATTTGCGAAGAAATCTGACTACAATATGATTGTCTTCAAGCCTAACGTAAACAAGTTCCTGATTAGCCGTTTCACTTGTTAACAAATTTACCGAATTTCCATTTACTAACGATTACTATATTGTCCAATTTCTACTGTACACTTTTTAACCGTTATCCTGTAGTGGCCTCTTAGTCTTGATAAGTGGTAAAAAAAAAAAAAAAATGCGAAAAATTATATGAGCTGGATGCTAGTTGTCCGGAAGGTCGCATGTTACCGGAGGCTTGGTCTGGAGGGCTGGACCAGGTACTCTGGTTTAGGGTTTCTCGCTGGGTCTGGACGATCGGCTGGCCGTCAGGGCGATCTGGAATGGTCAGTGGACACTGAGAATGTGGGGTCAGTGTTAAGGAATGGACGACAGTGAGGACGTGGGGTCAGTGATAAGGAACGAATGGTCAGTAGGGAACCAGGTGCATGCGAGGTTGCAGATCGGAGGAACGAGGTTGCAGGCCAGAGGTGAAAGTGAAGTGTTCTGCTGGTGGGTCTCAGAAGGCAAGCAGTAGTGAATCGCATTAGTGAAAAACTTATTAGCCTTGATAAGGGCTGGTTGTTTAGACCTTATAAGAGATGTTTGACCTGCTGCTAAGACGGCTGCCACTGTTGGAAATCCTTTGGCTGGAAGATTCGGTCAACGTGACTGGTAGCATCAGTCGTCTAAAAAGTAAAAAGTCAATTGCCTGAATTATTGGCGTTTTGTTTGATATATTTGAATTCCGACATGTGTAGCGAAATCGATGATGAAAAGGGGGGGGAATTAAAAAAAGGGTAGTGATTTGAAACTGCAACAGGATCGCTAAACCTAATGTTCAAGCAATTTTCTTTACGTTTCTCCAATGAAGTGATATGGTCACGAGCGTCCATATGTGCCCCTCAAGCATAAGCGAGTTGTGTTTACAAAGCTGCAGAGTCTGTCACATCCTGGCGTCCATTTGACTAAGAAATTGGTGATGTCACGTTTTGTATGGACTGCCATCAATCGAGATATACGAGAATGGACACGGGGTTGTCTTCCTTGCCAGAAGTCCAAGATTCAACGTCACATTTAGAGTCCTCCTGCAACGTTTTTAACCCCCAAGGCTCGTTTTCAGCTTATCCACATAGACATAATGGGTCCACATCCACCAGGTATTCGAGATGGCCTGAAGCCATTCCCGATTAGAGATATTTCTGCTTAAACTGTCACCAAAGCACTCATTATACATTGGATATCCCGTTATGGCATACCTAATACCATTACAACTGACAATTTGACTCACATCTTTTTTTCGAGCTGTACCGCCTGCTTGGATGCAGAAACATATGCACTATGTCTTATCACCCAACAGCAAACGGCATGATTTAGCACCTTGCCTCGACAGTTAAAAGCATGTCTTAAAGCATACTCTGACCCCATCAGATGGATAGAATGCCTGCCTTTTGTGCTTCTCGGTATTCAATCGATTGTTAAAATGGACATCGGCTTGTCTTCCAACGAAATGGTTTACGGAACCTCACTGACCTTACCCAGAGAGATGGACACACCAGCTACACCAGAGCAGATGCCATACCCAATGAGCTACACCTCTCGCGTGAAGGAATAAATGGCAAAACTTCTGAATATTAAAGCCAGACCACAAAAATGTCACTACTCATGTTCCCCAGAATATTAACACATGGACTCATGTAATTATCCAGAATGACGGAGTGCACGGTATTCTTCAGACACGTTACACAAAGCCCACGACGATACCACAAGTCAGAAACCAACGTAGCCTACGCATACAGTTTATTTCAGCAACGGCGTCTCACCTAAACCAACACAGTCTACCAGGTCAGGCAGACATATCAATGTCCTCACCGATTCACTAACTATACTACATAACAGTTTTTGCTTTCCTATCGACATTCTGTCTAATAGTGGGGTACTGTAGCGACTCACCACAAACATTAAACATGGCTGAACAAGGAGCGTTCTTGTTGTGTGGTCATCTGTTTTCTACACCCAAACAAATTCTGTGCGATGATAGGACCAAGGTTGAAACTTCAAAAACTGTTCTACGAAAAATTGCGAAGAGAAAAACATTCCATTGTTTAACTAATTATCGTTTTGTTGTTGTTTTGTTTTTTGTTGTCTTATTCAGATTTTGACTTTTTGCTTTGTAGATTTTCTATTTCTCAATCCTACTGATGCTGCACTATCCACATAATATTAATATCTACCACAAAGCAGCATTACACATTACATAGTTTTGGAAATGGTAGATATATGAATTCTCAGCAAAGACTTCAACACCCTCCACATCTTTAATGAGTGTAATTAACATCAAGTTACACATGTGAGGAATATAATTTGATATGTAAATAAATGAGTTGAATCTGTTGCTCTTCTGCATCGTTATTTCTTGTTTTAATCACATTTTTTAGACTCATCTCTAAATCGAACTAAATTTGTAACTTCCGCTTTTTTCACAATTGATAAGGTCATGTCCATATTCCCAACCTTGTCTTGATGGACGGATATGACAGAACATCATCGAGCATTTTTGTTTGCATCCATCTGTTTCAGAAGACAATGGTGTTCTGCACCTCAGATTCGTCTGTTGGTAAATTGCAGCATCTTCTGAAACATGCAAGCCTATCTTGGATTGACAGGCTGAGTTACAGACGCCACAGATGTAAGAGTTGCAATCTGTGCAATATGTGTTCTCTCTCCTCTGCTGGTCTCTCCTCTTTTCACTCCTCTTGGAACGTGTCTTTACAGCTCTTCTTCAGCAGCTGCAAACTCCCAGCCTGCTGGGTCGATGCCAACTACCCTTATGTCTTGCTTACAAACATCCTTATAGCGTATGACATGATTTCCTACTGATCTAATATGATCTCACTATAAAGAAGATCCTTTCGGCTCTTCTCAGTATCTTTTTGCCTGGCACAGCAAAGCTGCCAAAGTCGTTGTTAGGTAAGCAGAGCAAATATGGACGGGTTATTTGCCTGATCAAAGATGATTTTCTTTGAGATGTTGTCCTGCTAGAGCTGTTTGCTGAGTATTGTTGATTTGCATATTGTTGTTTGAGACACTCTTTATCAAGCTAGCCATATTTGTTGCTAATTTGCTTAAATGTTTGGTGATTTCTTCGTCCAGAGAGATATTCCTGGATACATTGGAGCCGATGTATGTACATTTTTTGACGGCCTCAATATTGATGTTTAGGTTAATGCATACATATTGGTCAAAGATGTTAGTCTTTTACATGCATGCACAAAGCAATGGATGAGTCACTGCAATGATTCAGCAGAGTGTCTCATCAGCGCTGCATCATCAGCAAAGAGCATCTCACATATATTTCACGTCATGCATTTTGTTCTTAGTTAAAACGTGACGAAGGTTGAAAATTCTGCCACTGTCTCTGGTATGGAGATTCACTCCATCCTCTGACTTGTTGAATGTGTAGGAAAACAGCAGAAAAAAGAAGATGCTAAAGACTGTTGAAGCAATTGTACAACCCTGTTTCACTCTTGATTGGGAAAGGGTTTTTGAAAGAGTCATCGTATTGTACTGCATGTCCTTATGAATAAATGTGATACATTTAGGAGTCTGAAGTAACATGCAATTTTCTTGAACAAATGAAATGTCATTTTATGGTGATAAGGTCAAAGGCTTTAGTCAGGTCGATGAAGGTGATGTACAGCAATTGCCTATGTTTGTAACATTTTGTCCTGGAACTCTCATAGGCAAAACAAAAGTAATGTCGACAGTTGATCTTCTTGTTATAAGCTCATATTGTTACTCACATATACATGCTCTGTAAGCAACTGCAGGCTGTTGGGGACGATTCAACCAAAGATTTTTCCAATAAAACTAAGGAGAAAAATTCCACAGTAGTTATTGCAGTCACCATGGTAACACTTATTCTTGTACGCAGTGATGATGCTTGCATCACACGTCATTGCTGTGTGTGTCGCATCCTGTGTGTGTCCTGACTGACTGATGTCAGTCTGAACGTAGTGCCACATAATCATCTTCATTGAGCTGGTCACACCCACCACTTTCAGCAAGAGAAGCCTCCATTAGAGAAGCCATCAACCGGTTCCTCCTTAAGGTTTGATGAATGATGCAGCAGCCAGCTTAAAAAGTGGCTTAGAAACGTTCAACAAGATACTGAACTGATTCCAAGTTTGTCAATCTATGGTATTCGCCATTGGAACTGTGACAGGCTGTTGAAAGTGTTAAAAAATTATTGCCAACAATGGATTGCCAACCTTGGTCAGCTTTTGTGTAAGATGCAGTAAATGCATTTGAAGGAACCAGTTTAACTAACCCAGGTGACTCTGAGTTCAAGAAAAAATAAGAAATTACACATCTATTTGGAATTCTTTCTTCTTCCCAACATTGTATTATAAGGTAAGAAAACATGCATGTATATTTGTGTGTGTGTGTGTGTGTGTGTGTGTGTGTGTGTGTGTGTGTGTGTGTGTGTGTGTGTGTGTGTGTGTGTGCTGTATAATAGATTTAAGATATAAATCAGTGTTACAATAGTCTTGTTGTTGTCTTCTGGCAAGGAGGTAGATGAGATATATCTATCTATCTATCTATCTATATATAAATAAATATATATATATATATATATATATATATATATATATATATGTACGAGCAGGGAGTCCCGACTGTCCCAGGAGGCTGCTAATATCTAAATCACTGACTGATGGAGCTGGCTTAAACCAAAGTGATAGCTCACTGTCTCAGAATCTGATTCGCTTTTATCATCAAATGATGATTGCAATTGCATCGCTGGTCATAAAACTTTAAAGTGACGGAGCACACCAACAACCCACACTAATCACAAGCTGAATATCTCAGTGATGCATATATATCTGTAGGTGTATGACATATCTTGTCATACACCTGCCATGCAAGTTTTTAACCCAAACAATTCCTTACATGGTACCTGTGCAATGCATTGGCTGGTGCTGTGGAAAGTGAAACGTCATCGTTTGGGTGAAGTTATACCAGCAGTCTTGCCGGTTGTTTTGTTCGATGATCCTGTGCCCACTCACCGAACAGGCATGTCAAAACTACAGATGCACAATCCAACTATCCACAAATCTCGTGAACTCCTCACTAGCAAATGCAATGCAATTGTAAATTAGTATCTTCATTAGTGAGCCTCGTTCAAGGAAGACACTTTCTTATTGTAAGATGCAAACCTAGATGGACCGCAAGTGTCAAAAAAGTTTTGCTGTTGTAGTGAGTTATATCCACTGCCAGTCTGCTTCAGTTTTGCTTTTCGCATTTACTTTCCATGTTATTCAGCGATCAGGTGCCAGATCGATTAGCTGACAGATTTCACAGGGTTTTACAACAGATTTCATATTCTCGTTGGACACTTGTGGGTCAATTAAACTGACAAAGTACAGAGTTCATTCACACCCGGATGTCCGCTTTGATAATGGAGATTGACTACATGGTCTTGGTGTAGTCCTCCTTCCACTAGTGAACATCTTTCAAGCACGGATCCTCCTTCCTTTAGCAGTAATCTGGTGAAAAGGTCTTCTTACATCCATCACATCCATGGTCAATTCAACCATGGTCAATTCATACTCTTTCACTAGATTGCATGGTTCATAACTGTTGCCTAACCAGCATCTCACAAGCAGCCTTTGTATTTACCCATGCCTTCCTGGACAGGGTGTCAGAAATCCACCGTTGCATACACACCAAATGATTGACCAATTCGAGGGCTCAGTTGCTCCTCCCACTCTGAGCATCACGTCAAGCTCAGCTAAATTTATATGCCTAGAATCATTGGTCAGACACAGCCAACATTGTACTTCGATGACATTACCGCTTGCCTTCTATGCCATTCCTGTAGCTATGGAACTCACATCTAGCCAGACTGTAATCTTGCTGCCGCTCCTGCTCCAGTCTCCTTTAACAGGGTCCTGCTCTTGTACCCTGCTCAGCATCTCCAATAATATGTGACAGAAATCGGGGTGTTTGATGTCATCCTCCCATCCCTTGGTTGCTGCAGTCGTCAGGCGCTTGACTGTGACCATCCACACACAGAAAAATGACAAACAAGTTTCCCACACAGGGAAAACACACACCGACATGTCAGCACACCGGGAATTACCGGAATCTGATTTCCTTGTTTCCGTTGGAGGATGTTGTTTTCTTTCCAGACCTGCAAGCCCAGAACTCCTGCTCCATCTTTTAGTCACACCGGATCCTTGCATACTAAACTGAAGTCCAAAAAATGTTAGTGCAGACGCAACAGAGACAAAAGCCTTTCAAAAATTCAGAAGTGACACATCCTCTCCTCATCACCATCATTGTCTTAGCGTTTGTGCGCACACTTCTACGTTGGCAGTGAACGCTTCCATGGAGCCATACTCTTTTGGGTATGGGTTCTTATAAGTTGAACAGCCTGGTAACACGTTTAGCTTTTTCAAACCATTCAATAGCGGAGGGATCAGCAAGGAATCTTTCGAATTCAGAAATCAACTCATGTCATATTTGTCCATAAAATTTGCCAAAAATAGCTTGTACAACAAAAACGAAAGTACAAAAAAAAAAAAACAAGCAAAAAAAAAGCAAGAAAACAAAGTGACTCAGTAACAACATTCTCCGAGGATTCTCATACAACCGTCAGTCTGCGTTCTCTATGAAGCCTAATTTTATGCAGTCGAGCAGTGGGATTTTGAGTCAGTTTGTGATATCGCTAGTTATAAAAGTTGTGGGCACTGCCATCTTGATTTTCTTTCCTCCTTTCAACTTGATTTGACATGATGCACACACATATACTTGAACAGAAGCCATTTTATGGTTTCCACAATTTTTTCTCTTAAATATGAGAAATTATATATTTATGATTAATTAAAGTGCTTTTTTTAGTAGATATATTTACTTGCAAATGGATGACATCATGAAATCAGATTTATTTTTCTAAAATCTATCTTTTTATCCATCAACCATTTCCAAGTAAATATTTTATTTAGCCTTTAATACATTAGCCTAGGCACCGCCAAAAATGGCCGCAAAATCAAGTTGTTGTTGTTTTTTAAAACGAAATTACATTTATTAAAATCCATTATTTCTGAGTAACTTTTTTTTTTCTAGAAAGATAAAACCCTGAATTTTATCATATAGAAAACAGAATAATGTAAAACTTTTTCTACTATTTTTAATTAAATTTTAAATGTTAAATTTTCCCCAAAAGTTAACAATTGACATTTTTTGTCTTGCACAAAAAACGTACATAAATATTTTTAAAAAAAAAAGGTTTTTGAAATAATTAATTCATTTATTTATTGTCTAACTAAGATTTAGGGTGATTTTCTAAGAGAATATGCAAAAATATTATAATATAAGTACCTGAATTTCAAATAATTCCACTTATTCATATAGGTAACCAGATATTTCGCGTCGATCTAGAGTCTAGATCGACACTGTTTACGTTTGCGTTTGATAAGACGAAAACTATGGAAGACCAAACAGGCCAAAAAAACTTATTTTTCAGTGACGAAAATTTCAATGTATTATTAAGCTGAGGCTGGCCAGTACCAGATGGGTGACCATTTGTATGAGTTTGGTTTTTAATGTGTATGTGTGTGGGGGCCAGGCTCCCCAAAATGGTGGGGGGGGGGGGGGCAATTTAAAGCAGAATAAAAAAAATTATTTCAGCGCGTTTGGTCCACCGTAGTCGAAAGGCAGCAAACGTTTTCAAACGGGATCGAAAAAAATGATGCTATTTTTAACACAAAGGGCACAATATTTATCGAATTTTTTTTTTTGTATCGATTATTCAAAGCATGCCCTGTTTAATAATGGTCATGCATTATTCGGCTCGCTGAAAAAAAATTGTAAATTTATTTATCAAAAATTTTAAAATGCCTTTTTTCGTATAAATATTAAAAAAAAAATTTTTTTGTTTTGCTTAACTTAAATTAATTATTTTACTTAACATATTCACCGAATTTCACACTTCAAAACTAAAAAGCGGGATAATTAAACACAATCGCATTCTGATATTCAGACATCAAAATAAGGTATGCAAACAGTTTATTTATTATCATTTTTTTTAAATCTATAATTCTGTCCCTTACAACAACACAATATCTTGTGTTCAGTTTCAGATGATTATTTTAAGCATATTTGTTCCCACTTCAAAACAAGGGGGGGGTGTAAGCAAAAAAAAAATATATATAAATATCGTTTATGAAAAATAAGTACACTGTTATAAAGTTCATTCTTCTCCTAATAATCGCTGAAAATTTCGTATTGAATGGATAATTATCTGATTTTTGGTAGATTTTTAAAAAGACGGTCCGTCAAAAAGTACTGACCTGCCCCCACAGTTTTGGCGGTGCCTACAGCCTTTTCCTATCTAAACATAATTATCAATATTAAATATGAGAAATTATATATTTATTACTGATTATTACGTTATATATATATATAACAAATTTTGATCCAACAATGAATTACATTGGTTGTTTTGATGTTTACCTTGGTTAACATTATACAGGGTGGGGCAGAGCAACTTGCTTATTTAAATGACTTAAATTATTTAAATAAGAAGTTGCTCTTTCCCACCCAGTACTTAGGGTTCACCGTGGGGATTGTACTGTTTACAAAGGTATGTTTTATCTCTATTTATCATAGCGACTTATTTAACGAGCTGTGACCAAAATATCACAGTCTCCTTAAATGACCTCTTATTTTGATTCAGGCTACATAATGAATCTGACCGTTTTGACCTTTCTTGACTGGAGTCATTTTAGTCTGAATTCAATGTAAATGCCATTCTTGCATTTTCGGGTAGTTAACAAATCTTTTACCACTAACCCTAAGTCGAAGCGACTGCAATTTAGAGTTAGGTACAGGGTAGGTTTAGAATTAGGTTATAAAATTTGTGCTTATATTGTAGAGCGCAATGTTTGAACATTTCTCACTCACACTGGCAACATGCACCAAATTTCAAGTGATAAGAAAAAGTGTATATAAATAAAATTGAAGTTGGATAAAAACTGCCCATAGATAAGTGTTCCGAAAGAGTTAATAATCAAGAATAAAAATAATTTAACATTGTTGAAACGAAAAAATGGGAAAGTTAAATGAACCGGAACGAAATTGCTTCAATCAAGAAAGTTCAAAATCACAGGAAATTTTACATTTGTCGCATGTGAAAACATCGAGGACAGAAAACAAAAAAAATGTCTCTCTGTAAGCTTAATCCGGCCTTGTCGGATGAAACTTACATTTTGCAATAAATAAACAAACAAATTTAACGTTACATGAAACATTTTATTTCAATAAAATTTATTTTACAGAATTATTAAAAAAAGAAATTCAATAATTAATAAACAAAATAACGAGAAACTAATTTATAAAGTGTTTCTTTCGTATGTATCTACTGTTTCTGTACGTTTAATGTATAGTCGGTGGTTTCGTTTCGTTTTAAATTAACACACACACACACACACACACACGATTATGTTTATTATTATTGTAACAAAAAACTTGTTAAAACTACTCGTTAAATAAATCAATACTCTAAAAATTATGTTTGATCGTTGGTAAAATTTTTGCATATGATGTATGCTTGCTAAGCTGTTTATCTTTCGTTATCCGAGATTCCTGACAGTCATACTTTTTTAAAATCACTAATGAAAAAAATTAAAATCAATAAATAACATTAAACAAATTGAACAATAGAAAATATATACACATGATATCAAAGATATCATCGATCATCATCATGTGATCAAATTAATCGATTGAATTATCAATCGATATACAAAATCACAACAGTTCTGCAAAGTCTTCCAAATTAATACCTTCTTCGTTCCAAAGCATTGTAGATGGGAAATCTTCACCTAAGCAGAAAGTCGAGACCAAATCTTCCAGGCAATTCAGGGATTCGAAATCGTCATCGTTCAAAATATCAGATTTAGAGTTTGGGAACATTTCGGTGCATTGGTTGATATGTTCCTCGTTATTTGGTGTTGCATTGATAATATAATCTTCAACAAAAGTAAGATGTTGGGCTTCTTCAAGAGTTTCTTCAGAAAACGTCGTATTTTTATCGTTCTCAACACCAAGAAAAATATTTGCGTTGCATATTGGTGTATTTATAGGCGAATTCTCGTCTAAGAATTGAAACTTTTCCATTATTTTATTTTTAGCTTGCGAGTAAGTTAAAGCTGTAAAATTTTGTGACTTACTATTATTGCATTCATGACCGTAACATTCAGGATGAAAATAAACCCCGTTTTGCTCAGGTGCGTGAGGAAGCGTTACAGAAATGCTCTCGGATTTGGAGTGAGTAGACGAAAATTCCATCACCTCTCTATCGTTGTCTTGGCCAGCCGTCATGATTACGGGATTGTATTTCGACTGCCTTTTGTATAGGTGTTCATTACTGAATGCCCGTGACTCCTTGTCGAGTTCGGTCTCAGGTAGCGGAACACATACGCTGTTCTTGTTGGAAAGATTCTCGCGTGTCTCGGATGGCATTTCAGAAAACGTGGATCTGATGCTTTCATCTGTACCGACCACGTGAGGAGAATTTTCTTGAGTTACCGCTTTGTTTGTTACCTCAAAGAAAGTGGATTCATGAAAATATTCCTGAGGCATTCTATCTTTGCTTGGCAGCGTTTGTATGTAATACACCACATGTTGTTGATAGGGGTAGGCATGGAACCTGTTGGGGTTTTTAACACGTGGTTTCGACTTAAACTCGAAATCGGGATAATCTAATTGGTGTTGTTTCTTGATAAGTTCTGCCTCTTTGAAGTAAGGTTTTTTCTGTTCCGCTGACATTTCACTCCATATTTTCCCGAGAAGGGCATTGGCTTCAATAATGGTGATGGTCGGATTTTGTTCACGTATTTGTTTTCTGAACTGTTTGCACCAGACGAAATAAGCATCCAGGGGCTTTTTAACACGACCATTTTTTTTCTGGACGCGTGAAGCGTTCATTTTAACATCTTTCTTTTTTCTAACCTGATCCTTATTTTTCTGGATCTTTGGAGCGTCCATTTTGAAAGAATTTTTTTTTTTTTTTGTTTAACTTTTTTGCGAAAGAATAGCCCCCAAAAAGGTCGTTTCTCACTTATTAATTAAAATAAAAGTTAATCACTGTGGATCTTGTTTACTTGTTATGGTTGCGTGTATCTTTTGAGTAGCGTCTCAAACAGAAAATGACTTGGCGTCTCGAATAAAAACAGCTAATGATAAGAGAAGTAGTGGGAGGAAGCGAATGCCGTAAATGATTAACAAAGAGAGTGGTCAAGAGAGTGAGAGAGAAGTGAAGAGAGAAAGTAGGAGGAGGGGGAGAAAGGAGAAAATTGAGAAGAGGAAACAGGTTTTTATGATATGAGAATGAGGAGGAGGAGAAAGAAAAAAAGGAGAAAGAGAAAGAGAGAGAGAGAGAGAGAGAAAGAGAGAGGAGTAGGAGGAGAGTGGTGAGGAAGAGGAGGATAAAGGAATTAGAGATAATATAGTTAAAACGAATAGCGCGAGTCGAAAAAAGAGAAAGAGGGAAAAGGAACAGAAAGCAAGAGAGGGAGGAGAGAGGAGAAGCTAGAGATAGGAATATGAGAAAGAGAGAGAGAGAGAGAGAGAGAGAGGTGGGATAAAGAGAGACAAAGAAATTAAAAAAAAAATGGGGAAGAAAGCTTTAAAAAACGCATGATTAATCAAAAAATATAACTTATTTCCAAAATTTACAATCAATACATATTAAACAAAACCCGTCGAAAAAATCGAATGCTTGCATAGTAGTATATACTTGCCTTGCGATCAAAGCAGTTAAACATGGAATGTGTTTTATTGTAGGGAAAAATTCAGCTTAGAAAAAGGGACTACATTTCTTAATCTAGAAGAATATTTCCTTCTTTGGCCGAGAACAAAAACAGAATAGATGTTGGGCTTTAAATTAATAATTTGCTAAAATACTTTTAAAGATTAAATGCTTCTTAGCTTTGCTGCAGTTTCACAGTTGATCCGAACGTCAGGTTTGTATTTCATTCCACACGTCTGTATACATTTGAATGTAAGCTCAAACAAACCAGAATTGAATTATAACGCTTTTTTTTTTTTTTTAATTATTATTCAATTTATTTAGCACGGCGTCAGCTCGTGGAGTGGTTTTTACGTTACGTGGATTGAAAATGTTTTAAACGTGACTTTTTTCATCCATGATATTCGACTTTGAAATTGAAGTAAAGTTTTAAGATAATCCAATTTTGTTTATAAAAATCTATCTGGAGTGATATTGAGCCCGTGTATTTACTCGCTCTGCTGTCTTGGATCGGCTCTGTTTTTATTCCGTGAAGTCAAGTTATGTATGGTCCCTTACGAAGATAAAAAATGATTATATAATGCAACTGAACATTTACGTCTAGAATCCTTATATCAATTTTGATTCAAATCCGTTTCATAATTGTGATCGACCATTTAGCATTTCCAGATGCTGTGTGTGTTCTTCGCTTATCTCGCCATTGTTCCCGTCACTCTTGAGATTGCGTAACCCTTGCCTCCCAATTCCATGCGCAGCTACCTTATAGGGGTGTCCATTGTCTCTTGAGACTGAACGGAGGCATCGATTGATCAATCGATACTAGCTAGAATACATGTTTATGTCGGGTGCCGAGTTTCTCAACTTTTCTTGGGATTTTAAGCTAAGGTTAAACGATTAAAACATTTATTACATATTCGATAAATTTGTTGATTAAACCTCACTCAAACTCAGCTGATTCCACCTCCAGGCCTTATGCAAGTTGAAGCTTTCTGGCCCGATTATGTGTGAATATAATATATAATGTAATATTATTTATTATTAATATTTGATTTCAACCCATACTTCTGCCGATATATACATCATCTTCAAGTGACAAAAAATTATTCTTTTTATTTTATGTCAGCACTTAACGCTGAAAACATGAAATACCGACTTCGCCATTTAAAAAAAATAAAAATAAATAAAAAGTGTAGAGTTTATTTAAAATAACTTAAAGAAACGGTTAAAGGGAAGTAATTCATAATATAATTCAAAATATTATTTTAGTTACTAATTCGATGAAAAGGCTAAATTATATATATTAAAAGATATTAAACGAGTTAAATTTTAATTAATTAATGATTCACAATTCAAGTAAAATTTAAGTAAAAATAAAGAATTTTACAATTTTCAAATCTATAAACTCGATTCAACTAAAACTGATTCATTGAAAGATATAAAAATACTTGTGATAAAAATAGAGATAAACTCAATTAAGCTAAAAGTTAATTATTGGAAGATAATACTAGTGATAATATATATATATATATATATATATATATATATATATATATATATGTATGTGTGTGTGTGTGTGTGTGTGTGTGTGTGTGTGTGTGTGTGTGTTCAAATAGCGCGGCGCTTAAGGAGTTCGAGCGAAATTAATAGGATGCAAAGAATTGGATTGTTGCGGGGCCGGTTATCCTGGGACAATCGACCCTACAACTAACAAGGTAGACACGGGTAAAAGTAAACAGCAAAAAGGAAAGAAGAATGACCAACACAGGTTGTTTGGTTAAAGGTGAAGGTTCGCCTTTTATTTGCGAAGAAAGCTGACTACAATATGATTGTCTTCAAGTCTAACATAAACAAGTTCTTGATTAGCCGTTTCACTTGTTAACAAATTTACCGAATTTCCATTTACTAACCATTACTATATTGTCCAATTTCTACTGTACACTTTTAACCGTTATCCTCGAGTGGCCTCTTGGTTTATATAAGTGGTAATGCCTATGTAAAAAAAAAAAAAAAGCGAAAAATTGTATGATCTGGATGCTAGTTGTCCGGAAGGTCGCATGTTACCGGAGGCTTAGTCTGGAGGGCTGGAACAGGTACTCTAGACGTAGCGTGGTTTAGGGTTTCTCGCTAGGTCTGGACAATCGGCTGGCCGTCAGGGCGATCTGGAACGGTCAGCGGACACTGAGAATGTGGGGTCAGTGTTAAGGAATGGACGACACTGAGGATGTGGGGTCAGTAATAAGGAATGGACAACACTGAGAACGTAGAGGTCACTGTTAAGGAACGGATGGTCAGTAGGGAACCAGGTGCATGCGAGGTTGCAGATCGGAGGAGCGAGGTTGCAAGCCAGAGGTGAAAGTGAAGTTTGCTGCTGGTGGGTCTCAGAAGGCAAGCAGTAGTGAATCGCATTAGTGAAAAACTTATTAGCCTTGATAAGGGCTGGTTGTTTAGACCTCATAAGAGATGTTTGACCTGCTGCTAAGACGGCTGCCACTGCTGGAAATCCTTTGGCTGGTAGATTCGGTCAACATGACTGGTAGCATCAGTCGTCTAAAAAGTAAAAAGTCAATTGCCTGAATTATTGGCGTTTTGTTTGATATATTTGAATTCCGACATGTGTAGCAAAATCGATGATGAAAAAGGGGGGGGAAGAATAAAAAATGGAGGTGGTGATTTGAAACTGCAACAGGATCGCTAAACCTAACGTTCAAGCAATTTTCTTTACGTTTCTCCAATGAAGTAATTGGTGATGTTACGTTTTGTATGGACTGCACTCAATAGAGATATACGAAAATCCAAGATTCAATGGCACATCAAGAGTCCTCCTGCAACGTTTTTCCTGGCATCCATTTGACTCAGAAATTGGTGATGTCACATTTTGTATGGACTGCCATCAATAGAGATATATGAGAATGGACACGGGGTTGTCTTCCTTGCCAGAAGTCCAAGATTCAACGGCACATCTAGAGTCCTCCTGACACGTTTTTAACCCCCAAGGATCGTTTTCAGCATATCCACATAGACATAATGGGTCCACTCCCACCAGGCATTCAAGATGGCCTGAAGCCATTCCCGATTAGAGATATTTCTGCTTAAACTGTCGCCAAAGCACTCATTATACATTGGATATCCCGTTATGGCATACCTAATACTATTACAACTGACAATTTGACTCACATCTTTTTTTCGAGCTGTCCCGCCTGCTTGGATGCAGACAAATATGCACTATGTCTTATCACCCAACAGCAAACGGCATGATTGAGCGCGTTGCCTCGACAGTTAAAGGCATCTCTTAAAACATACTCTGACCCCATCAGATGGATAGAATGCCTGCCTTTTGTGCTTCTCGGTATTCAATCCATTGTTAAAATGGACATCAGCTTGTCTTCCGACGAAATGGTTTACGGAACCTCACTGACCTTACCCAGAGAGATGGACACACCAGCTACACCGCAGCACATGCCATACCCAATGAGCTACACCTCCTGCGTGAAGGAATAAATGTCGAAACTTCTGAATATTAAAGCCAGATCACAAAAATATCACTACTCATGTTCCCCAGAATATTAACACATGGACTCATGTATTAATCCGGAATGATGGAGTGCACGGTAGTCTTCAGACACGTTACACAAAGCCCACGACGATACCACAAGTCAGAAACCAACGTAGCCTACGCATACAGTTTATTTCAGCAACGGCGTGTCACCTACACCAACACAGTCTACCAGGTCAGGCAGACATATCAAGTGTCCTCACCGATTCACTAACTATACTACGTAACAGGTTTTGCTTTCCTATCGACATTCTGTCTAATAGGGGGGTACTGTAGCGACTCACCACAAACATTAAACGTGGCTGAACAAGGAGCGTTCTTGTTGTGTGGTCATCTGTTTTCTACACCCACACAATTCTGTGGGCATAAAAACAAACATTCTGTCTTTTCACACCGACATAGTTGAAAACATCCCTATGTGACAGAGGCGTTGACTTTTCATCGAATCCGCATTCAAAGAAAGCAAATTTCAAAAAGATTTTTCTAACATTTTTCGCTGGAGCCAGTCTGCACCTATGAAAAAGGAACTGCGCATGAAACCCAGCCAGTCGAGTCAGATTTCCGTTGAAGTGTTAACAAGCACACAACCCTTGCTCTGTCTCCCGACGTTAAAACCATTATTATGATTTTGTGCATCTTACATCTGGAACCCGTAAGTCTACCTGGATTAATTGCCAAAAGAAAATATATAACTCTGCATTGCATCAGATATATTCATGGAATTGATTAAAATAACAAACTTTATTTTCCTTTACCTAAAAAAAAAGAAAGAGACATGTATTCTGCAAAAATGACATTCTGCCTCAGTCAGAGAAAGATTTCTCTCTCTTGCTCTTTACTGCATATTTTAATCTAAACCTTATCAGGCTGTTTTAAAAATACATATATAGTCCCAGCGACTATGTAGACCAGTTACAAACATTACTTTATTGTCAGGACTCTTCCTTTTAAGAACATTTCCACATTTTCACCAACATTGGACTTTTAATCCATTTATTATTTTCTTGCTTGTGTGTTGCGTCGGCACACACATTAAAATACGTCAACAATAAAAGCAGGATTCATTATTCCTTGCTATATTAAATAAAAACCAATATTGTTAATTTTTATATTCGACTTCATTTTAATGCTGATTTCAATACCTTTTTTAATATTTTGTTTACGTTGAGGGATTAGAAAAACCTAATTTCATTTATATCGTAACACTGGCAACAACTGCCGTTTTAAATGTTCACTGTAGTAGCAGTGATGACACTCAACGTTGATCTGGTCCCACGTCATAACAATTGCGATGATAGGACCAAGGTTGAAACTTCAAAAACTGTTCTACGAAAAATTGCAAAGAGACAAATATTCCATTGTTTAACTAATTATCGTTTTTTTGTTGTTTGTTTTTTGCAGATTTTGATTTTTGCTTTGTAGATTTTCTATTTCTCAATCCTACTGATGCTGCACTATCCACATAATATTAATATCTACCACAAAGCAGCATTACACATTACATAGTTTTGGAAATGGGAGATATATGAATTGTCAGCAAAGACTTCAACACCCTCCACATCTTTAATGAGTTGAATTAATAAGTTCAACATGTGAGGAATATAATCTAATATGTAAATAAATGAGTTGAATCTGTTGCTCTTCTGCATCGTTATTTCTTGTTTTAATCACATTTTTTTAGACTCATCTCTAAATCGAACTGAATTTGTAACATCCACTTTTTTCACAATTGATAAGGTCATGTCCATATTCCCAACCTTGTCTTGATGGACGGATATGACAGAACATCATCGAGCATTTTTGTTTGCATCCATCTGTTTCAGAAGACAATGGTGTTCTGCACCTCAGATTCGTCTGTTGGTAAATTGCAGCATCTTCTGAAACATGCAAGCCTATCTTGGATTGACAGGCTGAGTTACAGACGCCACAGATGTAAGAGTTGCAACCTGTGCAATATGTGTTCTCTCTCCTCTGCTGGTCTCTCCTCTTTTCACTCCTCTTGGAACGTGTCTTTACAGCTCTTCTTCAGCAGCTGCAAACTCCCAGCCTGCTGGGTCGATGCCAACTACCCTTGTGTCTTGCTTACAAACATCCTTGTAGCGTATGACATGATTTCCTACTGATCTAATATGATCTCACTATAAAGAAGATCCTTTCGGCTCTTCTCAGTATCTTTTTGCCTGGCACAGCAAAGCTACCCAAGTCGTTTTTAGGTAAGCAGAGCAAACATGCATGGGTTATTTGCCTGATCAAAGATGATTTTCTTTGAGATGTTGTCCTGCTAGAGCTGTTTGCTAAGTATTGTTGATTTGCATATTGTTGTTTGAGACACTCTTAATCAAGCTAGCCATATTTGTTGCTAATTTGCTGATATATTCGGTGATTTCTTCATCAAGAGAGATATTCCTGGATACATTGGAGCCGATGTATGTACATTTTTGGACAGCCTCAATATTGGTGTTTTGGTTATGGTCAAGGATGCATACATATTGGTCAAAGATAGTCTTTTACATGCATGCACGAAGCAATGGATGAGTCACTGCAATGATTCTGCAGAGTGTCTCATCAGTGGTGCATCATCAGCAAAAAGCATCTCACATAAATTTTACGTCATGCATTTTAGTCTTAGTTAAAATGTGGCCAAGGTTTAAAATTCTACCACTGTCTCTGGTATGGAGATACACTCCATCCTCTGATTTGTTGAATGTGTAGGTGAAGTACAGCAATTGCCTCTGTTTGTAACATTTTGTCCTGGAATTCTCATACGCAAAAGAAAAGTAATGTCGACAGTTGATCTTCTTGTTATAAGCTCATATTGTTACTCACATATACATGCTCTGTAAACAACTGCAGGCTGTTGGGGGACGATTCAACCAAAGATTTTTCCAATAAAATTAAGGAGAAAAATTCCACAGTAGTTATTGCAGTCACCATGGTAACACTTATTCTTGTACGCAGTGATGATGCTTGCATCACACGTCATTGCTGTGTGTGTCGCATCCTGTGTGTGTCCTGACTGACTGATGTCAGTCTGAACGTAGTGCCACATAATCACCTTCATTGAGCTGGTCACACCCACCACTTTCAGCAAGAGAAGCCTCCATTAGAGAAGCCATCAACCGGTTCCTCCTTAAGGTTTGATGAATGATGCAGCAGCCAGCTTAAAAAGTGGCTTAGAAACGTTCAACAAGATACTGAACTGATTCCAAGTTTGTCAATCTATGGTATTCGCCATTGGAACTGTGACAGGCTGTTGAAAGTGTTAAAAAATTATTGCCAACAATGGATTGCCAACCTTGGTCAGCTTTTGTGTAAGATGCAGTAAATGCATTTGAAGGAACCAGTTTAACTAACCCAGGTGAATCTGGGTTCAAGAAAAAATAAGAAATTACACATCTATTTGGAATTCTTTCTTCTTCCCAACATTGTATTATAAGGTAAGAAAACATGCACGTATATTTGTGTGTGTGTGTGTGTGTGTGTGTGTGTGTGTGTGTGTGTGTGTGTGTGTGCTGTATAATAGATTTAAGATATAAATCAGTGTTACAACAGTCTTGTTGTTGTCTTACTGAGGTCTGGCTCTGTTTAGTCTTAGAAAGTTTAATCTCTCAGGCTTTGCATCTCTTTGAGAAAGGCTTACTCTATTGTTAAGCAATGGGGCAACTCATTCACTTTTTCTAGGCCAGAGTACGCTTATCCTAGTGCACTTCTCAAAAACACAACTGATCTTGTGTCTAGTCTTCTGGCAAGGAGGTAGATAAGATATATATATATATATATATATATATATATATATATATATATATATATATATATATGTGTACGAGCAGGGAGTCCCGACTGTCCCAGGAGGCTGCAAATATCTAACTCACTTTCTGATGGAGCTGGCTTAAACCAAAGTGATAGCTCACTGTTTCAGAATCTGATCCGCTTTTATCATCAAATGATGATTGCAATTGCATCGCTGGTCATAAAACTTTAAAGTGACGTGGATCCTCCTTCCTTTAACAGTAATCTGGTGAAAAGATCTTCTTACATCCATCACATCCATGGTCAATTCACCGGTGGTCAATTCAACCATGGTCAATTCATACTCTTTTACTAGATTGCATGGTTCATAAGTGTTGCCTAACCAGCATCTCACAAGCAGCCTTTGTATTTACCCATGCCTTCCTGGACAGGGTGTCAGAAATCCACCGTTGCATACACACCAAATGATTGACCAATTCGAGGGCTCAGTTGCTCCTCTCACTCTGAGCATCACATCAAGCTCAGCTAAATTTATATGCCTAGAATCATTGGTCAGACACAGCCAACATTGTACTTCGATGACATTACTGCTTGCCTTCTATGCCATTCCTGTAGCTATGGAACTCACATCTAGCCAGACTGTAATCTTGCTGCCGCTCCTGCTCCAGTCTCCTTTAACAGGGTCCTGCTCTTGTACCCTGCTCAGCATCTCCAATAATATGTGACAGAAATCGCGGTGTTTGATGTCATCCTCCCATCCCTTGGTTGCTGCAGTCGTCAGGCGCTTGACTGTGACCATCCACACACAGAAAAATGACAAACAAGTTTCCCACACAGGGAAAACACACACCGACATGTCAGCACACCGGGAATTTCCGGAATCTGATTTCCTTGTTTCCGTTGGAGGATGTTGTTTTCTTTCCAGACCTGCAAGCCCAGAAACTCCTGCTCCATCTTTTAGTCACACCGGATCCTTGCATACTAAACTGAAGTCCAAAAAATGTTAGTGCAGACGCAACAGAGACAAAAGCATTTCAAAAATTCAGAAGTGACACATCCTCTCCTTATCACCATCATTGTCTTAGCGTTTGTGCGCACACTTCTACGTTGGCAGTGAACGCTTCCATGGAGCCATTTAATTCATAGTAGTCCAGCACTGGACGTACTTTCTGTCTTTGCTCCTGGACGACCGCCATTAAAGGAATCAGGAGGCCCCAGTATTTTTTTCTCATACTTTTCTCTAATGCTATCAGGCACCTTATACTCTGCAACCTAAGCGCCCCTCCCACACTTCTTCCACCAATTTTCACATCTCCTGTTGTATAATGTATGTCATTCCCGAGTTGGTTGTACATCGTGTAGACTCCTTTTGTGAACTGCATTTGGATGAGAGACTCTTTTGGGTATGGGTTCTTATAAGTTGAACAGCCTGGTAACACGTTTAGCTTTTTCAAACCATTCAATAGCAGAGAGATCAGCAAGGAATCTTTCGAATTCAAGAATCAACTCATGTCATATTTGTCCATAAAATTTGCCAAAAATAGCTTGTACAACAAAAACGAAAGTACAAAAAAAAAAAAAAAAGCAAGCAAAAAAAAAAGCAAGAAAACAAAGTGACTCAGTAACAACATTCTCCAAGGATTCTCATACAACCGTCAGTCTGCGTTCTCTATGAAGCCTAATTTTATGCAGTCGAGCAGTGGGATTTTGAGTCAGTTTGTGATATCGCTAGTTATAAAAGTTGTGGGCGCTGCCATCTTGATTTTCTTTCCTCCTTTCAACTTGATTTGACATGATGCACACACATATACTTGAACAGAAGCCATTTTATGGTTTCCACAATTTTTTCTCTTAAATATGAGAAATTATATATTTATTATTAATTAAAGTGCTTTCTAAGTAGATATATTTACTTGCAAATGGATGACATCAAGAAATCAGATTTATTTTTCTAAAATCTATTTTTTTATCCATCAACCATTTCCAAGTAAATATTTTATTTAGCCTTTAATACATTAGCCTAGGCACCGCCAAAAATGGCCGCAAAATCAAGTTGTTGTTGTTTTTTAAAACGAAATTACATTTATTAAACTCCATTATTTCTGAGTAACTTTTTTTTTCCAGAAAGATAAAACCCTGAATTTTATCATATAGAAAACAGAATAATGTAAAACTTTTTCTACTATTTTTAATTAAATTTTAAATGTTAAAATTTCCCAAAAAGTTTACAATTGACATTTTTTGTCTTGCACAAAAAACGTACATAAATATTTAAAAAAAAAAAAGGTTTTTAAAATAATTCATTTATTTATTTATTGTCTAACTAAGATTTAGGATGATTTTCTAAGAGAATATGCAAAAATATTATAATATAAGTACCTAAATTTCAAATAATGCCACTTATTCATATAGGTAACCAGATATTTTGCGTCGATCTAGAGTCTAGATCGACTCTGTTTACGTTTGCGTTTGATAAGAAGAAAACTATGGAAGACCAAACAGGCCAAAAAAACTTATTTTTCAGTGACGAAAATTTCAATGTATTATTAAGCTGAGGCTGGCCAGTACCAGATGGGTGACCATTTGTATGAGTTTGGTTTTTAATGTGTATGTGTGTGGGGGCCAGGCTCCCCAAAATGGGGGGAGGGGCAATTTAAAGCAGAATAAAAAAAAAATTATTTCAGCGCGTTTGGTGCACCGTAGTCGAAAGGCGGCAAACGTTTTCAAACGGGATCGAAAAAATGATGCTATTTTTAACACAAAGGGCACAATATTTATCGAATTTTTTTTTTTTTTTGTATCGATTATTCAAAGCATGCCCTGTTTAATAATGATCATACATTATTCGGCTCGCTAAAAAAAATTGTAAATTTATTTATCAAAAATTTTAAAATGCCTTTTTTCGTATAAATATTAAAAAAAAATTTTTTTTGTTTTGCTTAACTTAAATTAATTATTTTACTTAACATATTCACCGAATTTCACACTTAAAACTCAAAAGCGGGATAATTAAACACAATCGAAGTTCTGATATTCAAACGTCCAAATAAGGTATGCAAACAATTCATTTATTTTTTTTTTAATCTATAATTCTGTCCCTTACAACAACACAATATGTTGTGTTCAGTTTCAGATGATTATTTTAAGCATATTTGTACCACTTCAAAACAAGGGGGGGTTTGTAAGCAAAAAAAAATATATATATATAAGTATCGTTTATGAAAAATAAGTACACTGTTATAAAGTTCATTCTTCTCCTAATAATCGCTGAAAATTTCGTATTGATCGGATAATTATCTGATTTTTGGTAGATTTTTAAAAAGACGGTCCGTCAAAAAGTACTTACCTGCCCCCACAGTTTTGGCGGTGCTTACAGCCTTTTCCTATATAAACATAATTATCAATATTAAATATGAGAAATTATATATTTATTACTGATTATTACGTTATATATATATATAACAAATTTTGATCCAACAATGAATGACATTGGTTGTTTTGATGTTTACCTTGGTTAACATTATACAGGGTGAGGCAGAGCAACTTGCTTATTTAAATGACTTAAATTATTTAAATAAGAAGTTGCTCTGTCCCACCCAGTACTTAGGGACCACCGTGGGGATTGTACTGTTTACAAAGGTATCTTTTATCTCTATTTATCATAGCGACTTATTTAACGAGCTGTGACCAAAATATCACAGTCTCCTTAAATGACCTCTTATTTTGATTCAGGCTACATAATGAATCTGACCGTTTTGAACTTTCTTGACTGGAGTCATTTTAGTCTGAATTCAATGTAAATGCCATTCTTGCATTTTGGGGTAGTTAACATTTTTTTACCACTAACCACGACTGCAATTTAGAGTAAGGTACAGGGTAGGTTTAGAATTAGGTTATAAAATTTGTGCTTATATTGTAGAGCGCAATGTTTGAACATTTCTCACTCACACTGGCAACATGCACCAAATTTCAAGTGATAAGAAAAAGTGTATATAAATAAAATTGAAGTTGGATAAAAACTGCCCATAGATAAGTGTTCCGAAAATGTTAATAATCAAGAATAAAAATAATTTAACATTGTTGAAACGAAAAAATGGGAAAGTTAAATGAACCGGAACGAAATTGCTTCAATCAAGAAAGTTCAAAATCACAGGAAATTTTACATTTGTCGCATGTGAAAACATCGAGGACAGAAAACGAAAAAAATGTCTCTCTGTAAGCTTAATCCGGCCTTGTCGGATGAAACTTACATTTTGCAATAAATAAACAAACAAATTTAACGTTACATGAAACATTTTATTTCAATAAAGTTTATTTTACAGAATTATTAAAAAAAGAAATTCAATAATTAATAAACAAAATAACGAGAAACTAATTTATAAAGTGTTTCTTTCGTATGTATCTACTGTTTCTGTACGTTTAATGTATAGTCGTTGGTTTCGTTTCGTTTTAAATTAACACACACACATCCGATTATGTTTATTATTATTGTAACAACAAACTTGTTAAAACTGCTCGTTAAATAAATCAATACTCTAAAAATGATGTTTGATCGTTGGTAAAATTTTTGCATATGATGTATGCTTGCTTAGCTGTTTATCTTTCGTTATCCGAGATTCCTGACAGTCATACTTTTTTAAAATCACTAATGAAAAAAATTAAAATCAATAAATAACATTAAACAAATTGAACAATAGAAAATATATACATATGATATCAAACGATAACATCGATCATGTGATCAAATTAATCGATTGCATTATCAATCGACATACAAAATCACAACAGTTCTGCAAAGTCTTCCAAATTAATACCTTCGTCGTTCCAAAACATTGTAGATGGGAAATCTTCACCTAAGCAGAAAGTCGAGACCAAATCTTCCAGACAATTAAGGGATTCGAAATCGTCATCGTTCAAAATATCAGATTTCGTGTTGGGGAACATTTCGGTGCATTGGTTGATATGTTCCTCGGTATTTGGTGTTGCATTGATAATGTCATCTTCAACAAAAGTGAGATGTTGGGCTTCTTCAAGAGTTTCTTCAGAAAACGTCGTATTTTTATCGTTCTCAACACCAAGAAAAATATTTGCGTTGCATATTGGTGTATTTATAGGCGAATTCTCGTCTAAGAATTGAAACTTTTCCATTAGTTTATTTTTAGCTTGCGAGAAAGGTAAAGCTGTAAAATTTTGTGACTTACTATTATTGCATTCATGACCGTAACATTCAGGATGAAAATAAACCCCGTTTTGCTCAGGTGCGTGAGGAAGCGTTTCAGAAATGCTCTCGGATTTGGAGTGAGTAGACGAAAATTCCATCACCTCTCTATCGTTGTCTTGGCCAGCCGTCATGGTAACGGGATTGAATTTCGACTGCCTTTTGTATAGGTGTTCATTACTGAATGCCGGTGACTCCTTGTCGAGTTCGGTCTCAGGTAGCGGAACACATACGCTGTTCTTGTTGGAAAGATTCTCGCGTGTCTCGGATGGCATTTCAGAAAACGTGGATCTGATGCTTTCATCTGTACCGACCACGTGAGGAGAATTTTCTTGAGTTACCGCTTTGTTTGTTACCTCAAAGAAAGTGGATTCATGAAAATATTCCTGAGGCATTCTATCTTTGCTTGGCAGCGTTTGTATGTAATACACCACATGTTGTTGATAGGGGTAGGCATGGAACCTGTTGGGGTTTTTAACACGTGGTTTCGACTTAAACTCGAAATCGGGATAATCTAATTGGTGTTGTTTCTTGATAAGTTCTGCCTCTTTGAAGTAAGGTTTTTTCTGTTCCGCTGACATTTCACTCCATATTTTCCCGAGAAGGGCATTGGCTTCAATAATGGTGATGGTCGGATTTTGTTCACGTATTTGTTTTCTGAACTGTTTGCACCAGACGAAATAAGCATTCAGGGGCTTTTTAACACGACCATTTTTTTTCTGGACGCGTGAAGCGTTCATTTTAACATCTTTCTTTTTTCTAACCTGATCCTTATTTTTCTGGATCTTTGGAGCGTCCATTTTGAAATAATTTTTTTTTTTTTTGTTTAACTTTTTTGCGAAAGAATAGCCCCCAAAAAGGTCGTTTCTCACTTATTAATTAAAATAAAAGTTAATCACTGTGGATCTTGTTTACTTGTTATGGTAGCGTGTATCTTTTGAGTAGCCTCTCAAACAGAAAATGACTTGGCGTCTCGAATAAAAACAGCTAATGATAAGAGAAGTAGTGGGAGGAAGCGAATGCCGTAAATGATTAACAAAGAGAGTGGTCAAGAGAGTGAGAGAGAAGTGAAGAGAGAAAGTAGGAGGAGGGGGAGAAAGGAGAAAATTGAGAAGAGGAAACAGGTTTTTATGATATGAGAATGAGGAGGAGGAGAAAGAAAAAAAGGAGAAAGAGAAAGAGAGAGAGAGAGAGGAGTAGGAGGAGAGTGGTGAGGAAGAGGAGGATGAAGGAATTAAAGATAATGTAGTTAAAACGAATAGCGTGAGTCGAAAAAAGAGAAAGAGGGAAAAGGAACAGAAAGCAAGAGAGGGAGGAGAGAGGAGAAGCTAGAGATAGGAATATGAGAAAGAGAGAGAGGGGGGGGGATAAAGATAGATAAAGAAATTTTAAAATAATGGGGAAGAAAGCTTTAAAAAAACGCATGATTAATCAAAAAATATAACTTATTTCCAAAATTTACAATCAATACATATTAAACAAAATCCGTCGAAAAAATCGAATGCTTGCATAGTAGTATATACTTGCCTTGCGATCAAAGCAGTTAAACATGGAATGTGTTTTATTGTAGGGAAAAATTCAGCTTAGAAAAAGGGACTACATTCCTTAATCTATAAGAATATTTCCTTCTTTGGCTGAGAACATAAACAGAATAGATGTTGGGCTTTAAATTAATAATTTGCTAAAATATTTTTAAAGATTAAATGCTTCTTAGCTTTGCTGCAGTTTCACAGTTGATCCGAACGTCAGGTTTGTATTTCATTCCACACGTCTGTATACATTTGAATGTAAGCTCTAACAAACCAGAATTGAATTATAACGCTTTTTTTTTTTTTTAAATTATTATTCAATTTATTTAGCACGGCGTCAGCTCGTGGAGTGGTTTTTACGTTACGTGGATTGAAAATGTTTTAAACGTGACTTTTTTCATCCATGATATTCGACTTTGAAATTGAAGTAAAGTTTTAAGATAATCCAATTTTGTTTATAAAAATCTATCTGGAGTGATATTGAGCCCGTGTATTTACTCGCTCTGCTGTCTTGGATCGGCTCTGTTTTTATTCCGTGAAGTCAAGTTATGTATGGTCCCTTACGAAGATAAAAAATGATTATATAATGCAACTGAACATTTACGTCTAGAATCCTTATATCAATTTTGATTCAAATCCATTTCATAATTGTGATTGACCATTTAGCATTTCCAGATGCTGTGTGTGTTCTTCGCTTATCTCGCCATTGTTTCCCGTCACTCTTGAGATTGCGTAGCCCTTGCCTCCCAATTCCATACGCAGACCTTATAGGGGTGTCCAATGTCCATTGTCTTTTGAGACTGAACGAAGGCATCGATCGATCAATCGATACTAGCTAGAATACATGTTTATGTCGGGTGCCGAGTTTCTCAACTTTTCTTGGCATTTTAAGCTAAGGTTAAACGATTAAAACATTTATTACATATTTGATAAATTTGTTGATTAACCCTCACTCAAACTCAGCTAATTCCACCTCCAGGCCTTATGCGAGTTGAAGCTTTTTGGCCCGATTATGTGTGAATATAATATATAATGTAATATTATTTATTATTAATATTTGATTTCAGCCCATACTTTTGCCGATATATACATCATTATCAAGTGACAAAAAATTATTCTTTTTATTTTATGTCAGAACTTAACGCTGAAAACATGAAATACCGACTTCGCCATTAAAAAAAAAAGAGTCGAGTTAAATTATTTAAAATAACTTAAAGAAACGGTTAAAGGGAAGTAATTCATCTCGCATCATAATTCAAAATATTATTTTAGTTACTAATTCGATGAAAAGGCTAAATTATATATATTAAACGATATTAAACGAGTTAAATTTAAATTAATTAATGATTCACAATTCAAGTAAAATTTAAGTAAAAATAAAGAATTTTACAATTTTCAAATCTATAAACTCGATCCAACTAAAACTGATTTATTGAAAGATATAAAAATACTTGTGATAAAAATAGAGATAAACTCAATTAAGCTAAAAGTTAATTATTGGAAGATAATGCTAGTGATAATATATATATAAATATATATATATATATATATATATATATATATATATATATATATATATATATATATATATATATATGTATATATATATATATATATATATGTTCAAATAGCGCGGCGCTTAAGGAGTTCAAGCGAAATCAATAGGATGCAAAGAATTGGATTGTTGCGGGGCCGGTTATCTTGGGACAATCGACCCTACAACTAACAAGGTAGACACGGGCAAAAGTAAAAAGCAAAAAGGCAAGAAGAATGACCGACACAGGTTGTTTGGTTAAAGGTGAAGGTTCGCCTTTTATTTGCGAAGAAAGCTGACTACAATATGATTGTATTCAAGTCTAACGTAAACAAGTTCTTGATTAGCCGTTTCACTTGTTAACAAATTTACCGAATTTCCATTTACTAACCATTACTATATTGTCCAATTTCTACTGTACACTTTTTAACCGTTATCCTGTAGTGGCCTCTTGGTCTTGATAAGTGGTAAAAAAAAATAAAAAATGCAAAAAATTGTATGATCTGGATGCTAGTTGTCCGGAAGGTCGCATGTTACCGGAGGCTTGGTCTGGAGGGCTGGAGCAGGTTCTCTAAACGTAGTGTGGTTTAGGGTTTCTCGCTGGGTCTGGATGATCGGCTGGCCGTCAGGGCGATCTGGAACGGTCAGTGGACACTGAGAATGTGGGTCAGTGTTAAGGAATGGACGACACTGAGGACGTGGGGTCAGTGATAAGGAACGGACAACACTGAGAACGTAGAGGTCAGTTTTAAAGAACGAATGGTCAGTAGGGAACCAGATGCAGGCGAGGTTGCAGAGCAAAGGAGCAAGGTGCATGCGAGGTTGCAGATCGGAGGAGCGAGGTTGCAGGCCAGAGGTGAAAGTGAAGTTTGCTGCTGGTGGGTCTCAGAAGGCAAGCAGTAGTGAATCGCATTAGTGAAAAACTTATTAGCCTTGATAAGGGCTGGTTGTTTAGACCTCATAAGAGATGTTTGACCTGCTGCTAAGACGGCTGCCACTGCTGGAAATCCTTTGGCTGGTAGATTCGGTCAACGTGACTGGTAGCATCAGTTGTCTAAAATGTAAAAAGTCAATTGCCTGAATTATTGGCGTTTTGTTTGATATATTTGAATTCCGACATGTGTAGCGAAATCGATGATGAAAAGGGGTTGGGGAAAGAATTAAAAATGGAGGTGGTGATTTGAAACTGCAACAGGATCGCTAAACCTAACGTTCAAGCAATTTTCTTTACTTTTCTCCAATGAAGTAATATGGTCACGAGCGTCCATATGTGCCCCTCAAGCATAGGCGAGTTGTGTTTACAAAGCTGCAGAGTCTATCACATCCTGGCGTCCATTTGACTCAGAAATTGGTGACATCACGTTTTGTATGGACTGCCATCAATAGAGATATATGAGAATGGACACGGGGTTGTCTTCCTTGCCAGAAGTCCAAGATTCAACGGCACATCAAGAGTCCTCCCGCAACGTTTTTAACCCCCAAGGCTCGTTTTCAGCATATCCACATAGACATAATGGGTCCACTCCCACAAGGTATTCGAGATGGCCTGAAGCCATTCCCGATTAGAGATATTTCTGCTTAAACTGTCGCCAAAGCTCTCATTATACATTGGATATCCTGTTATGGCATACCTAATACCATTACAACTGATAATTTGACTCACATCTTTTTTTCGAGCTGTCCAACCTGCTTGGATGCAGACACATATGCACTATGTCTTATCACCCAACAGCAAACAGCATGATTGAGCGCCTTGCCTCGACAGTTAAAGGCATCTCTTAAAGCATACTCTGACCCCATCAGATGGATAGAATGCCTGGCTTTTGTGCTTCTCGGTATTCAATCCATTGTTAAAATGGACATCGGCTTGTCTTCTGACGAAATGGTTTACAGAACCTCACTGACCTTACCCAGAGAGATGGACACACCAGCTACACCGCAGCACATGCCATACCCAATGAGCTACACCTCCTGTGTGAAGGAATAAATGTCAAAACTTCTGAATATTAAAGCCAGCCCACAAAAATGTCACTACTCATGTTCCCCAGAATATTAACACATGGACTCATGTATTCATCCGGAATGACGGAGTGCACGGTAGTCTTCAGACACCTTACACATGCTCACGGTGATACCACAAGTCAGAAACCAACGTAGCCTACGCATACAGTTTATTTCAGCAACGGCGACTCACTTAAACAAACACAGTCTACCAGGTCAGGCAGACATATCAAGTGTCCTCACCGATTCACTAACTATACTACGTAACAGTTTTTGCTTTCCTATCGACATTCTGTCTAATAGTGGGGTACTGTAGCGACTCACCACAAACATTAAACGTCGCTGGACAAGGAGCGTTCTTGTTGTGTGTGCATCTGTTTTCTACACACACACCATTCTGTGGGCATAAAAACAAACATTCTGTCTTTTCACACCGACATAGTTGAAAACATCCCTATGTGACAGAGGCGTTGGCTTTTCATCCAATCGGCATTCAAAGAAAGCAAATTTCCAAAAGATTTTTCTAACATTTTTCGCTGGAGCCAGTCTGCACCTATAAAAAAAGGCACTGCGCATGAAACCCAGTCAGTCGAGTCAGATTTCCGTTGAAGTGTTAACAAGCACACAAACCTTGCTCTGTCTCCCGACGTTAAAACCATTATTATGATTTTGTGCCTCTTACACCTGGACCCCGTAAATCTACCTGGATTAATTACCAAAAGAAAATATATAACTCTGCATTGCATCAGATATATTCATGGAACCGATTAAAATAACAAACTTTATCTTGCTTTACCTAAAAAAAAAGAAAGAGACATGTATTCTGCAAAAATGACATTCTGCCTCAGTCAGAGAAAGATTTCTCTCTCTTGTTCTTTACTGCATATTTTAATCTAAACCTTATCAGGCTGTTTTAAAAATACATTAAAATACGTAAACAATAAAAGCATGATTCATTATTCCTTGCTATATTAAATAAAAACCAATATTATTAATTTTTATATTCGACTTCGTTTTAATGCTGATTTTGATACCTGTTTTAATATTTTGTTTACGTTGAGGTTAGAAAAACCTAGTTTCATTTATATAGTAACACTGGCGACAACTGCCGTTTTAAATGTTCACTGTAGTAGCAGTGGTGACACTCAACGTTGATCTGGTCGCACATCATAACAAATGCGATGATAGGACCAAGGTTGAAACTTCAAAAACTGTTCTACGAAAGTTGCATATCACAAACAGCAAACACATCAGTGAGCTTGTATTTAAGAAGAAATCGCATATATTAAAAAATTTGCTATGTATAATATTGTTTCGGGTGTACATTCATGTTTGCATAGGCAATACCATTTCTATAGGCAATACCATTTTTAAAGGAAATGATAAATTTATATATGGGGCAAAGAACATAGTAAAAACACAAAGAAACAAATATATTCCATTGTTTAACTAATTACCGTTTTTTGGTTGTTTTGTTGTTTGCTGTCTTATTCAGATTTTTATTTTTTGCTTTGTAGATTTTCTATTTCTCAATCCTACTGATGCTGCACTATCCACATAATATTAATATCTACCACAAAGCAGCATTACACATTATATAGTTTTGGAAATGGGAGATATATGAATTGTCAGCAAAGAGTTCAACCCCCCCCCACATCTTTAATGAGTTGAATTAATAAGTTCAACATGTGAGGAATATAATTTAATATGTAAATAAATGAGTTGAATCTGTTGCTCTTCTGCATCGTTATTTCTTGTTTTAATCACATTTTTTTAGACTCATCTCTAAATCGAACTGAATTTGTAACATCCACTTTTTTCTCAGTTGATTAGGTCATGTCCATATTCCCAACCTTGTCTTGTGGACGGATATGACAGAACGTCATCAAGCATTTTTGTTTGCATCCATCTGTTTCAGAAGACAATGGTGTTCTGCACCTCAGATTGGTCCGTTGGTGCATTGCAGCATCTTCTGAAATGTGCAAGCCTATCTTGGATTAACAGGCTGAGTTACATATGCCACAGATGTAAGAGTTCAATCTGTGCAATATGTGTTTTCTCTCCTCTGCTGGTCTCTCCTCTTTTCACTCCTCTTGGAATGTGTCTTTACAGATCTTCTTCAGCAGCTGCAAACTCCCAGCCTGCTGGGTCGATGCCAACTACCCTTATGTCTTGCTTACAAACATCCTTATAGCGTATGACATGATTTCCTACTGATCTAATATGATCTTACTATAAAGAAGAGCCTTTCGGCTCTTCTCAGTATCTTTTTGCCTGGCACAGTCGTTGTTAGGTAAGCAGAGCAAACATGGACGGGTTATTTGCCTGATCAAAGATGATTTTCTTTGAGATGTTGTCCTGCTAGAGCTGTTTGCTAAGTATTGTTGATTTGCATATTGTTGTTTGAGACACTCTTTATCAAGCTAGCCATATTTGTTGCTAATTTGCTTAAATGTTTGGTGATTTCTTCGTCCAGAGAGATATTCCTGGATACATTGGAGCCGATGTATGTACATTTTTGGACAGCCTCAATATTGGTGTTTTGGTTATGGTCAAGGATGCATACATATTGGTCAAAGATAGTCTTTTACATGCATGCACGGATGAGTCACTGCAATGATTCTGCAGAGTGTCTCATCAGCAGTGCATCATCAGCAAAAAGCATCTCACATATATTTTACGTCATGCATTTTGTTCTTAGTTAAAATGTGGCCAAGGTTGAAAATTCTACCACTGTCTCTGGTATGGAGATTCACTCCATCCTCTGATTTGTTGAATGTGTCATTTTCTGGTGATAAGGTCAAAGACCTTAGTCAGGTCGATGAAGATGATGTACAGAAATTGCCTCTGTTTGTAACATTTTGTCCTGGAACTCTCATAGGCAAAACAAAAGTAATGTCGACAGTTGATCTTCTTGTTATAAGCTCATATTGTTACTCACATATACATGCTCTGTAAGCAACTGCAGGCTGTTGGGGACGATTCAACCAAAGATTTTTCCAATAAAACTAAGGAGAAAAATTCCACAGTAGTTATTGCAGTCACCATGGTAACACTTATTCTTGTACGCAGTGATGATACTTGCATCACACGTCATTGCTATGTGTGACGCATCCTGTGTGTGCCCTGGCTGACTGATGTCAGTCTGAACGTAGTGCCACATAATCACCTTCACTGAGCTGGTCACACCCATCACATTCAGCAAGTCAATCTGGTTCCTCCTTAAGATTTGATGAATGATGCAGCAACGTGGCTTACACAGTTCAGTGTGTGCTGTATAATAGATTTAAGATATAAATCAGTGTGACAATAGTCTTGTTGTCTTACTGAGGTCTGGCTCTGTTTAGTCTTAGAAAGTTTAATCTCTCAGGCTTTGCATCTCTTTGAGAAAGGTTTACTCTATTGCTAAGCAATGGGGCAACTCATTCACTTTTTTGTAGGCCAGAGTACGCTTATCCTAGTGCACTTCTACAAAACCACAACTGATTTTGTGTCTAGTCTTCTGGCAAGGAGGTAGATAAGATATATATATATATATATATATATATATATATATATATATATGTACGAGCAGGGAGTCCCGACGGACCCAGGAGGCTGCTAATATCTAAATCACTGACTGATGGAGCTTGCGTAAACCAGAGTGATAGCTCACTGTCTCAGAATCTGATTAGCTTTTATCATCAAATGATGATTGCAATTGCATCGCTGGCCATAAAATTTTAAAGTGACGGGGCACACCAGCAACCCACACTAATCGCAAGCTGAATATCTCAGTGATGCGTATGTATCTGTAGGTGTATGACATATCTTGTCATACACCTGCCATGCAAGTTTTTTACCCAAAAAATGCTCTACACCCTGACATGGTACCTGTGCAATGCGTTGGTTGGTGCTGTGGAAAGTGAAACCTAATCTTTTTGGGTGAAGTTATACCAGCAAACCGCATCAAATTCTGTGCAGTCCTGCCTAATCTTGTTGGTTGTTTTGTTCGATGATCCTGTTCCCACTCAGCGAACAGGCACGTCAAAACTACAGATGCACAATCCAACTATCCACAAATCTCTTGAACTCCTCACTAGCAAATGCAATGCCATTGTCAATTAGTATCTTCATTAGTGAGCCTCGTTCAAGGAAGACACTTTCTTACTCTCAGATGCAAACCTAGATGGACCGCAAGTGTTAAAAAAGTTTTGCTGTTGTAGTTAGTTATATCCACTGCCAGTCTGCTTCAGTTTTGCTTTTCGCATTTACTTTCCATGTTATTCAGCGATCAGGTGCCAGATCGATTAGCTGACAGATTTCACAGGGTTTTACAACAGATTTCATATTCTCATTGGACACTTGTGGGTCAATTAAACTGGCAAAGTACAGAGATCATTCACACCCGGATGTCCGCTTTGATAATGGAGATTGACTACCTGGTCTTGGTGTAGTCCTCCTTCCACTGGTGAATATCTTTCAAGTGCGGATCCTCCTTCCTTTAGCAGTAATCTGGTGAAAAGATGTTCTTACATCCATCACATCCATGGTCAATTCACTCGTGGTCAATTCAACCATGGTCAATTCATACTCTTTCACTAGATTGCATGGTTCATAACTGTTGCCTAATCAGCATCTCACAAGCAGCCTTTGTATTTACCCATGCCTTCCTGGACAGGGTGTCAGAAATTCACCGTTGCATACACACCAAATGATTGACCAATTCGAGGGCTCAGTTGCTCCTCCCACTCTGAGCATCACGTCAAGCTCAGCTAAATTTATATGCCTAGAATCATTGGTCAGACACAGCCAACATTGTACTTCGATGACATTACCGCTTGCCTTCTATGCCATTCCTGTAGCTATGGAACTCACATCTAGCCAGACTGTAATCTTGCTGCCGCTCCTGCTTCAGTCTCCTTTAACAGGGCCCTGCTTTTGTACCCTGCTCAGCATCTCCAATAATATGTGACAGAAATAGCGGTGTTTGATGTCATCCTCCCATCCCTTGGTTGCTGCAGTCGTCAGGCGCTTGACTGTGACCATCCACACACAGAAAAATAACAAACAAGTTTCCCACACAGGGAAAACACACACCGACATGTCAGCACATCGGGGATTTCCGGAATCTGATTTCCTTGTCTCCATCGGAGGATGTTGCTTTCTTTCCAGACCTGCAAGCCCAGAACTCCTGCTCCATCTTTTAGTCACACCGGATCTTTGCATACTAAACTGAAGTCCGAAAAATGTTGGGGCAGACACAACAAGAGACCAAAGCCTTTCAAAAATTCAGAAGTGACACATCCTCTCCTTATCACCATCATTGTCTTAGCGTTTGTTCACACACTTCTACGTTGGCAGTGAACGCTTCCATGGAGCCATTTAATTCACAGTACTTTCTGTCTTTGCTCCTGGACGACCGCCATTAAAGGAATCAGGAGGCCCCCGTCTCTCCTGAGGTTATGGAATCAAACAGCAATTTGTGATCCAAAATCCTAGTTTTTTCTTGTACTTTTCTCTGATGCTATCAGGCACCTTGTGTTCTGCAACCTTGTTGTGGAGTTGAACTGGTGAGTCCTTTTGAGTCAACTGTTCCCTGGCGATCTGCACTCCTTCATCAAAATCGGGTCCATTATTATGTAAACCCCCTCCCCCACTTCTTCCACCAATTTTCACATCTCCTGTTGTATAATGTATGTTATCCCCGAGTTGGTTGGACATTGTGTAGACTCCTGTTGTGAACTGCATTTGCATGAGAGACCCATTTGTGTATGGGTTCTTATAAGTTGAACAGCCTGATAACACGTTTGGCTTTTTCAAACCATTCAATAACGGAGGGGTCAGGGAGGGATCTGTCGAATTCAGGAATCAACTCATGTCAAATTTGTCCATAATGCCAAAAATAGCTTGTACAACAAAAACGAAAGTACAAAAAAAAAAAAGAAAAAAAGCAAGAAAAAAAAAGCAAGCAAAACAAAAAAAAAAGCAAGGAAACAAAGTGACTCAGTAAGAACATTCTCCAAGGATTCTCATACAACCGTCAGTCTGCGTTCTCTATGAAGCCTAATTTTATGCAGTCGAGCAGTGGGATTTTGAGCCATTTTGTGATATCGCTAGTTATAAAAGTTGTGGGCGCTGCCATCTTGATTTTCTTTCCTCCTTTCAACTTGATTTGACATGATGCACACACATATACTTGAACAGAAGCCATTTTATGGTTTCCATAATTTTCTCTCTTAAATATGAGAAATTATATATTTATTATTGATTAAAGTGCTTTTTTAGTAAATATATTTACTTGCAAATGGATGACATCATGAAATCAGATTTATTTTTCTAAAATCTATTTTTTATCCATCAACCATTTCCAAGTAAATATTTTTTTTAGCCTTTAATACATTAGCTTTTTCCTGTCTAAACATGATTATCAATATTAAATATGAGAAATTATATATTTATTACTGATTATTACGTTATATATATATAACAAATTTTGATCCAACAATGAATGACATTGGTTGTTTTGATGTTTACCTTCGTTAATAGTACACAGGGTGAGGCAGAGAAACTTGCTTATTTAAATGACTTAAATTATTTAAATAAGAAGTTGCTCTTTCCCACCCAGTACTTAGAGACCACCGTGGGTATTGTACTGTTTACGAAGGTATGTTTTATCTCCATTAATCATAGCGACTTATGTAACGAGCTGTGACTAAAATATCACAGTCTCCTTAAATGATCACTTATTTTGTTTCAGGCTACATAATGAATCTGGCCGTTTTGAACTTTCTTGACTAGAGTCATTTTAGTCTATATTCAATGTAAATGCCGTTCTTGCATTTTTGGGTAGTTAACAATTTTTTTACCACTAACCCTAAGTAAAAGCGACTGCAATTTAGAGTTAGGTACAGGGTAGGTTTAGAATTAGGTTATAAAATTTGTGCTTATATTGTAGAGCGCAATGTTTGAACATTTCTCACTCACACTGGCAACATGCACCAAATTTCAAGTGATAAGAAAAAGTGTATATAAATACAATTGAAGTTGGATCAAAACTGCCCATAGATAAGTGTTCCGAAAATGTTAATAACTAAGAATAAAAATAATTTAACATTGTTGAAACGAAAAAATGGGAAAGTTAAATGAACCGGAACGAAATTGTTTCAATCGAGAAAGTTCAAAATCACCAGAAATTTTACATTGTCGCATGTGAAAACATCGAGGACAGAAAACAAAAAAGAATCTCTCTCTGTAAGCTTAATCCGGCCTTGTCGGATTAAACTTACATTTTGCAATAAATAAACAAACAAATTTAACGTTGCATGGAACAGTTTATTTCAGTAAAGTTTATTTTACAGAATTATTAAAAAAAGAAATTCAATAATTAATAAACAAAATAACGAGAAACTAATTTATAAAGTGTTTCTTTCGTATGTATCTACGTTTTATGTACGTTTAATGTATAGTCGTTGGTTTTGTTTCGTTTAAATTAACACACACACACACACACACACGATTATGTTTATTATTATTGTAACAACAAACTTGTAAAAACCACTCGTTAAATAAATCAATACTCTAAAAATGATGTTTGATCGTTGGTAAGAATCAACTAACATTTTTGCATATGATTTATAATTTTGCTATGCAGACGTTTAATTTTGTGGAAAATATATATTTAAAGTTTTTGTGAATGAATATAAACAACTAGTTCGGTATTTAATTAAAGTAAAAAAATAACCTTGCGAACAGAACGAATCCAACGGTGATTTTAAACAAGAGATTACCAACGATATTAACTCGATCTGACCTGAATTGAATTTTATAGGAATGAATGAAGTATTATTTTGGTATTCATGCAGAGAGTGATCCATGCTGAAATAATAACGTTATTATTTAAAAAGCCATTCTTAACATGGGGAGAGGAGGGTGTTTTGTACCTATTCTGTACTTTAACCTTACAATTGAATAAAAAACATATCATAAAACTTTAATTAAACGTGGAAATACGATTTAAAAATAGCGCGGATCACTCTCTGCATTAGCACCTTATTTTTTTGGAGCTCAAACAAAACACATTATAATTAAAATAATTGAATAGTATAGTTAAGTCCTTCTCATATTATGTGCTAAAACATGTATTTTTCGAATTTCATAATGTATGCTTAGCTGTTTATCTTTCGTTATCCGAGATTCCTGACAGTCATACTTTTTTAAAATCACTAATGAAAAAAATTAAAATCAATAAATAATATTAAACAAATTGAACAATTGAAAATATATACACATGATATCAAACGATAACATCGATCATGTGATCAAATTAATCGATTGCATTATCAATCGATATACAAAATCACAACAGTTCTGCAAAGTCTTCCAAATTAATACCTTCTTCATTCCAAAACATTGTAGATGGGAAATCTTCACCTAAGCAGAAAGCCGAGACCAAATCTTCCAGGCAATTCAGGGATTTGAAATCGTCATCGTTCAAAATATTAGATTTAGAGTTTGGGAACATTTCGGTGCATTGGTTGATATGCTCCTCGTTATTTGGTGTTGCATTGATAATATCATTTTCAACAAAAGTGAGATGTTGGGCTCCTTGAAGAGTTTCTTCAGTAAACGTCGTATTTTTATCGTTCTCAACACCAAGAAAAATATTTGCGTTGCATATTGGTGTATTTATAGGCGAATTCTCGTCTAAGAATTGAAACTTTTCCATTAGTTTATTTTTAGCTTGCGAGTAAGTTAAAGCTGTAAAATTTTGTGACTTACTATTATTGCATTCATGACCGTAACATTCAGGATGAAAATAAACCCCGTTTTGCTCAGGTGCGTGAGGAAGCGTTTCAGAAATGCTCTCGGATTTGGAGTGAGTAGACGAAAATTCCATCACCTCTCTATCGTTGTCTTGGCCAGCCGTCATGGTAACGGGATTGAATTTCGACTGCCTTTTGTATAGGTGTTCATTACTGAATGCCCGTGACTCCTTGTCGAGTTCGGTCTCTGGTAGCGGAACACATACGCTGTTCTTGTTGGAAAGATTCTCGCGTGTCTCGGATGGCATTTCAGAAAACGTGGATCTGATGCTTTCATCTGTACCGACCACGTGAGGAGAATTTTCTTGAGTTACCGCTTTGTTTGTTACCTCAAAGAAAGTGGATTCATGAAAATATTTCTGAGGCATTCTATCTTTGCTTGGCAGCGTTTGTATGTAATACACCACATGTTGTTGATAGGGGTAGGCATGGAACCTGTTGGGGTTTTTAACACGTGGTTTCGACTTAAACTCGAAATCGGGATAATCTAATTGGTGTTGTTTCTTGATAAGTTCTGCCTCTTTGAAGTAAGGTTTTTTCTGTTCCGCTGACATTTCACTCCATATTTTCCCGAGAAGGGCATTGGCTTCAATAATGGTGATGGTCGGATTTTGTTCACGTATTTGTTTTCTGAACTGTTTGCACCAGACGAAATAAGCATTCAGGGGCTTTTTAACACGACCATTTTTTTTCTGGACGCGTGAAGCGTTCACTTTAACATCTTTCTTTTTTCTAACCTCATCTTTATTTTTCTGGATCTTTGGAGCGTCCATTTTGAAATAATTTTTTTTTTTTAACTTTTTTGCGAAAGAATAGCCCAAAAGGTCTTTTCTCACTTATTAATTTAAATAAAAGTTAATCACTGTGGATCTTGTTTACTTGTTATGGTAGCGTGTATCTTTTGAGTAGCGTCTCAAACAGAAAATGACTTGGCGTCTCGAATAAAAACAGCTAATGATAAGAGAAGTAGTGGGAGGAAGCGAATGCCGTAAATGATTAACAAAGAGAGTGGTCAAGAGAGTGAGAGAGAAGTGAAGAGAGAAAGTAGGAGGAGGGGGGAGAAAGGAGAAAATTGAGAAGAGGAAACAGGTTTTTATGATATGAGAATGAGGAGGAGGAGAAAGAAAAAGGCGAAAGAGAAAGAGAGAGAGAGAGAGGAGTAGGAGGAGAGTGGTGAGGAAGAGGAGGATGAAGGAATTAGAGATAATTTTTTTTTTACATAGGCATCACCACATTATCAAGGCCAAGAGGCCACTCAAGGATAAGGGTTAAAGAGTGTACATTAGAAATTGGACAATATAGTAATCATTAGTAATGAAATTTTGGTAAATTTTATAACTTATATGGAACGGCTCATCAAGAACTTATTTACGTTAGACTTGAAGACAACCATATTGTAGTCAGCCGGAAAGCAGGAAAACGGAAGACAATTCCACAGGCGTGCAGTTCTAAGAAAGAAGCTTTGTTCATGGAATCTACGTTTAGGTTTAGGCACAGATAAAGAGTGGGGGGAATTATTGATAGTGTTTACAGCTAGACGAGTGTTTCTTGTGAAAGTTTGGCGAGGGGGGACCATAGATTGAAGCTCAGTCGAACACTTTCCATGAAAATAACGATACATCAGAGACAAACTCGCAACATCTCTTCTGTGAGATAGAGGTTCCAAGGAAGAGAAAAGGACATCTCCTACGAGGCTACGAAGTCTATTTTGAATTCTATCAACGCAGGCCAAGTCCTTTCTCGCAGCTCCTGCCAGATGTGGCAACAGTATTCCATCCTTGGACGTAATGTGGTTAAAACGAATAGCGCGTCGAAAAAGGAGAAAGAGGGAAAAGGAACAGAAAGCAAGAGAGGGAGAAGAGAGAAGCTAGAGATAGGAATATGAGAAAGAGAGAGAGGGGGGATAAAGAGAGACGAAGAAATTTTTTAAAAAATGGTGAAGAAAGCTTTAAAAAACGCATGATTAATCAAAAAATATAACTTATTTCCAAAATTTACAATCAATACATATTAAACAAAATCCGTCGAAAAAATCGAATGCTTACATAGTAGTATATACTTGCCTTGCGATCAAAGCAGTTAAAAATGGAATGTGTTTTATTGTAGGGAAAAATTCAACTTAGAAAAAGGGACTAAATTTCTTAATCTAGAAGAATATTTCCTTCTTTGGCCGAGAATAGAAACAGAATAGATATTTGATTTTAAATTAATAATTTGCTAAAATATTTTTAAAGATTAAATGCTTCTTAGCTTTGCTGCAGTTTCACAGTTGATCCGAACGTCAGGTTTGTATTTCATTCCACACGTCTCTATACATTTGAATGTAAGCTCAAACAAACCAGAATTGAATTATAACGCTTTTTTTTTTTTTTAAATTATTATTCAATTTATTTAGCACGGCGTCAGCTCGTGGAGTGGTTTTTACGTTACGTGGATTGAAAATGTTTTAAACGTGACTTTTTTCATCCATGATATTCGACTTTGAAATTGAAGTAAAGTTTTAAGATAATCCAATTTTGTTTATAAAAATCTATCTGAAGTGATATTGAGCCCGTGTATTTACTCGGTCTGCTGTCTTGGATCGGCTCTGTTTTTATTCCGTGAAGTCAAGTTATGTATGGTCCCTTACGAAGATAAAAAATGATTATATAATGCAACTGAACATTTACGTCTAGAATCCTTATATCAATTTTGATTCAAATCTGTTTCATAATTATGATTGACCATTTAGCATTTCCAGATGCTGTGTGTGTTCTTCGCTTATCTCGCCATTGTTCCCGTCACTCTTAAGATTGCGTAGCCTTGCCTCCCAATTCCATGTGCAGCTACCTTATAGGGGTGTCCATTGTCTCTTGAGACTGAACGGAGGCATCGATCGATCAATCGATACTAGCTAGAATACATGTTTATGTCGGGTGCCGAGTTTCTCAACTTTTCTTGGCATTTTAAGCTAAGGTTAAACGATTAAAACATTTATTACATATTCGATAAATTTGTTGATTAACCCTCATTCAAACTCAGCTGATTCCACCTCCAGGCCTTATGCGAGTTGAAGATTTCTGGCCCGATTATGTGTGAATATAATATATAATGTAATATTATTTATTATTAATATTTGATTTCAGCCCATACTTTTGCCGATATATACATCATTATCAAGTGACAAAAAAATTATTCTTTTTATTTTATGTCAGCACTTAACGCTGAAAACATGAAATACCGACTTCGTCATTAAAAAAAAAAAAAGAGTCGAGTTAAATTATTTAAAATAACTTAAAGAAACGGTTAAAGGGAAGTAATTCATCTCGCATCATAATTCAAAATATTATTTTAGTTACTAATTCGATGAAAAGGCTAAATTATATATATTAAACGATATTAAACGATTTAAATTTAAATTAATTAATGATTCACAATTCAAGTAAAATTTAAGTAAAAATAAAGAATTTTACAATTTTCAAATCTATAAACTCGATCCAACTAAAACTGATTTATTGAAAGATATAAAAATACTTGTGATAAAAATAGAGATAAACTCAATTAAGCTAAAAGTTTATTATTGGAAGAAAATGCTAGTGATAATATATATTTATATATATATATATATATATATATATATATATATATGTTCAAATAGCGCGGCGCTTAAGGAGTTTGAGCGAAATCAATAGGATGCAAAGAATTGGATTGCTGCGGGGCCGGTTATACTGGGACAATCGACCCTACAACTAACAATGTAGACACGGGCAAAAGTAAAAAGCAAAAAGGAAAGGAGAATGACCGACACAGGTTGTTTGGTTAAAGGCGAAGGTTCGCCTTTTATTTGCGAAGAAATCTGACTACAATATGATTGTCTTCAAGCCTAACGTAAACAAGTTCCTGATTAGCCATTTCACTTGTTAACAAATTTACCGAATTTCCATTTACTAACGATTACTATATTGTCCAATTTCTACTGTACACTTTTTAACCGTTATCCTGTAGTGGCCTCTTAGTCTTGATAAGTGGTAAAAAAAAAAAAAAATGCGAAAAATTGTATGAGCTGGATGCTAGTTGTCCGGAAGGTCGCATGTTACCGGAGGCTTGGTCTGGAGGGCTGGACCAGGTACTCTGGTTTAGGGTTTCTCGCTGGGTCTGGACGATCGGCTGGCCGTCAGGGCGATCTGGAATGGTCAGTGGACACTGAGAATGTGGGGTCAGTGTTAAGGAATGGACGACAGTGAGGACGTGGGGTCAGTGATAAGGAACGAATGGTCAGTAGGGAACCAGGTGCATGCGAGGTTGCAGATCGGAGGAGCGAGGTTGCAGGCCAGAGGTGAAAGTGAAGTGTTCTGCTGGTGGGTCTCAGAAGGCAAGCAGTAGTGAATCGCATTAGTGAAAAACTTATTAGCCTTGATAAGGGCTGGTTGTTTAGACCTTATAAGAGATGTTTGACCTGCTGCTAAGACGGCTGCCACTGCTGGAAATCCTTTGGCTGGAAGATTCGGTCAACGTGACTGGTAGCATCAGTCGTCTAAAAAGTAAAAAGTCAATTGCCTGAATTATTGGCGTTTTGTTTGATATATTTGAATTCCGACATGTGTAGCGAAATCGATGATGAAAAGGGGGGGGGGGAATTAAAAATAGAGGTAGTGATTTGAAACTGCAACAGGATCGCTAAACCTAATGTTCAAGCAATTTTCTTTACGTTTCTCCAATGAAGTGATATGGTCACGAGCGTCCATATGTGCCCCTCAAGCATAAGCGAGTTGTGTTTACAAAGCTGCAGAGTCTGTCACATCCTGGCGTCCATTTGACTAAGAAATTGGTGATGTCACGTTTTGTATGGACTGCCATCAATCGAGATATACGAGAATGGACACGGGGTTGTCTTCCTTGCCAGAAGTCCAAGATTCAACGTCACATTTAGAGTCCTCCTGCAACGTTTTTAACCCCAAAGGCTCGTTTTCAGCTTATCCACATAGACATAATGGGTCCACATCCACCAGGTATTCGAGATGGCCTGAAGCCATTCCCGATTAGAGATATTTCTGCTTAAACTGTCACCAAAGCACTCATTATACATTGGATATCCCGTTATGGCATACCTAATACCATTACAACTGACAATTTGACTCACGACGATACCACAAGTCAGAAACCAACGTAGCCTACGCATACAGTTTATTTCAGCAACGGCGTCTCACCTAAACCAACACAGTCTACCAGGTCAGACAGACATATCAATGTCCTCACCGATTCACTAACTATACTACGTAACAGTTTTTGCTTTCCTATTGACATTCTGTCTAATAGGGGGGTACTGTAGCGACTCACCACAAACATTAAACGTGGCTGGACAAGGAGCGTTCTTGTTGTGTGGTCATCTGTTTTCTACACCCACACAAATTCTGTGCGATGATAGGACCAAGGTTGAAACTTCAAAAACTGTTCTACGAAAAATTGCGAAGAGAAAAACATTCCATTGTTTAACTAATTATCGTTTTTTTGTTGTTTTGTTTTTTGTTGTCTTATTCAGATTTTGACTTTTTGCTTTGTAGATTTTCTATTTCTCAATCCTACTGATGCTGCACTATCAACATAATATTAATATCTACCACAAAGCAGCATTACACATTACATAGTTTTGGAAATGGGAGATATATGAATTGTCAGCAAAGACTTCAACACCCTCCACATCTTTAATGAGTTGAATTAACAAGTTCAACATGTGAGGAATATAATTTGATATGTAAATAAATGAGTTGAATCTGTTGCTCTTCTGCATCGTTATTTCTTGTTTTAATCACATTTTTTAGACTCATCTCTAAATCGAACTAAATTTGTAACTTCCGCGTTTTTCACAATTGATAAGGTCATGTCCATATTCCCAACCTTGTCTTGATGGACGGACATGACAGAACATCATCGAGCATTTTTGTTTGCATCCATCTGTTTCAGAAGACAATGGTGTTCTGCACCTCAGATTGGTCTGTTGGTAAATTGCAGCATCTTCTGAAACATGCAAGCCTATCTTGGATTGACAGGCTGAGTTACAGACGCAACAGATGTAAGAGTTGCAATCTGTGCAATATGTGTTCTCTCTCCTCTGCTGGTCTCTCCTCTTTTCACTCCTCTTGGAACGTGTCTTTACAGCTCTTCTTCAGCAGCTGCAAACTCCCAGCCTGCTGGGTCGATGCCAACTACCCTTATGTCTTGCTTACAAACATCCTTATAGCGTATGACATGATTTCCTACTGATCTAATATGATCTCACTATAAAGAAGATCCTTTCGGCTCTTCTCAGTATCTTTTTGCCTGGCACAGCAAAGCTGCCAAAGTCGTTGTTAGGTAAGCAGAGCAAACATGCACGGGTTATTTGCCTGATCAAAGATGATTTTCTTTGAGATGTTGTCCTGCTAGAGCTGTTTGCTGAGTATTGTTGATTTGCATATTGTTGTTTGAGACACTCTTTATCAAGCTAGCCATATTTGTTGCTAATTTGCTGATATATTTGGTGATTTCTTCATCAAGAGAGATATTCCTGGATACATTGGAGCCGATGTATGTACATTTTTGGACAGCCTCAATATTGATGTTTAGGTTAATGCATACATATTGGTCAAAGATGTTAGTCTTTTACATGCATGCACAAAGCAATGGATGAGTCACTGCAATGATTCAGCAGAGTGTCTCATCAGCGCTGCATCATCAGCAAAGAGCATCTCACATATATTTCACGTCATGCATTTTGTTCTTAGTTAAAACGTGACCAAGGTTGAAAATTCTGCCACTGTCTCTGGTATGGAAATTCACTCCATCCTCTGACTTGTTGAATGTGTAGGAAAACAGCAGAAAGAAGAAGATGCTAAAGACTGTTGAAGCAATTGTACAACCCTGTTTCACTCTTGATTGGGAAAGGGTTTTTGAAAGAGTCATCGTATTGTACTGCATGTCCTTATGAATAAATGTGATACATTTAGGAGTCTGAAGTAACATGCAATTCTCTTGAACAAATGAAATGTCATTTTCTGGTGATAAGGTCAAAGGCTTTAGTCAGGTCGATGAAGGTGATGTACAGCAATTGCCTATGTTTGTAACATTTTGTCCTGGAACTCTCATAGGCAAAACAAAAGTAATGTCGACAGTTGATCTTCTTGTTATAAGCTCATATTGTTACTAACATATACATGCTCTGTAAGCAACTGCAGGCTGTTGGGGACGATTCAACCAAAGATTTTTCCAATAAAACTAAGGAGAAAAATTCCACAGTAGTTATTGCAGTCACCATGGTAACACTTATTCTTGTACGCAGTGATGATGCTTGCATCACACGTCATTGCTGTGTGTGTCGCATCCTGTGTGTGTCCTGACTGACTGATGTCAGTCTGAACGTAGTGCCACATAATCACCTTCATTGAGCTGGTCACACCCACCACTTTCAGCAAGAGAAGCCTCCATTAGAGAAGCCATCAACCGGTTCCTCCTTAAGGTTTGATGAATGATGCAGCAGCCAGCTTAAAAAGTGGCTTAGAACAGGTCAGCAAGATACTGAACTGATTCCAAGTTTGTCAATCTATGGTATTCGCCATTGGAACTGTGACAGGCTGTTGAAAGTGTTAAAAAATTATTGCCAACAATGGATTGCCAACCTTGGTCAGCTTTTGTGTAAGATGCAGTAAATGCATTTGAAGGAACCAGTTTAACTAACCCAGGTGAATCTGAGTTCAAGAAAAAATAAGAAATTACGCATCTATTTGGAATTCTTTCTTCTTCCCAACATTGTATTATAAGGCAAGAAAACATGCATGTATATTTGTGTGTGTGTGTGTGTGTGTGTGTGTGTGTGTGTGTGTGTGTGTGTGTGTGTGTGTGCTCTATAATAGATTAAACATATAAATCAGTGTTACAACAGTCTTGTTGTTGTCTTACTGAGGTCTGGCTCTGTTTAGTCTTAGAAAGTTTAATCTCTCAGGCTTTGCATCTCTTTGAGAAAGGCTTACTCTATTGCTAAGCAATGGGGCAACTCATTCACTTTTTGTAGGCCAGAGTACGCTTATCCTAGTGCACTTCTCAAAAACACAACTGATCTTGTGTCTAGTCTTCTGGCAAGGAGGTAGATAAGATATATATATATATATATATATATATATATATATATATATATATATATATATATATATATATATATATGTATGAGCAGGGAGTCCCGACTGTCCCAGGAGGCTGCAAATATCTAACTCACTTTCTGATGGAGCTGGCTTAAACCAAAGTGATAGCTCACTGTCTCAGAATCTGATTCGCTTTTATCATCAAATGATGATTGCAATTGCATCGCTGGTCATAAAACTTTAAAGTGACGGAGCACACCAACAACCCACACTAATCGCAAGCTGAATATCTCAGTGATGCATATATATCTGTAGGTGTATGACATATCTTGTCATACACCTGCCATGCAAGTTTTTAACCCAAACAATTCCTTACATGGTACCTGTGCAATGCATTGGCTGGTGCTGTGGAAAGTGAAACGTAATCGTTTGGGTGAAGTTATACCAGCAGTCTTGCCGGTTGTTTTGTTCGATGATCCTGTGCCCACTCACCGAACAGGCACGTCAAAACTACAGATGCACAATCCAACTATCCACAAATCTCGTGAACTCCTCACTAGCAAATGCAATGCAATTGTCAATTAGTATCTTCATTAGTGAGCCTCGTTCAAGGAAGACACTTTCTTATTGTAAGATGCAAACCTAGATGGACCGCAAGCGTCAAAAAAGTTTTGCTGTTGTAGTGAGTTATATCCACTGCCAGTCTGCTTCAGTTTTGCTTTTCGCATTTACTTTCCATGTTATTCAGCGATCAGGTGCCAGATCGATTAGCTGACAGATTTCACAGGGTTTTACAACAGATTTCATATTCTCGTTGGACACTTGTGGGTCAATTAAACTGACAAAGTACAGAGTTCATTCACACCCGGATGTCCGCTTTGATAATGGAGATTGACTACATGGTCTTGGTGTAGTCCTCCTTCCACTAGTGAACATCTTTCAAGCACGGATCCTCCTTCCTTTAGCAGTAATCTGGTGAAAAGGTCTTCTTACATCCATCACATCCATGGTCAATTCAACCATGGTCAATTCATACTCTTTCACTAGATTGCATGGGTCATAACTGTTGCCTAACCAGCATCTCACAAGCAGCCTTTGTATTTACCCATGCCTTCCTGGACAGGGTGTCAGAAATCCACCGTTGCATACACATCTGGCAAGGAGGTAGATAAGATATATATATATATATATATATATATATATATATATATATATATATGTACGAGCAGGGAGTCCCGACTGTCCCAGGAGGCTGCAAATATCTAACTCACTTTCTGATGGAGCTGGCTTAAACCAAAGTGATAGCTCACTGTCTCAGAATCTGATTCGCTTTTATCATCAAATGATGATTGCAATTGCATCGCTGGTCATAAAAATTTTAAAGTGACGTGGATCCTCCTTCCTTTAGCAGTAATCTGGTGAAAAGATCTTCTTACATCCATCACATCCATGGTCAATTCACACATGGTCAATTCAACCATGGTCAATTCATACTCTTTTACTAGATTGCATGGTTCATAAGTGTTGCCTAACCAGCATCTCACAAGCAGCCTTTGTATTTACCCATGCCTTCCTGGACAGGGTGTCAGAAATCCACCGTTGCATACACACCAAATGATTGACCAATTCGAGGGCTCAGTTGCTCCTCCCACTCTGAGCATCACGTCAAGCTCAGCTAAATTTATATGCCTAGAATCATTGGTCAGACACAGCCAACATTGTACTTCGATGACATTACCGCTTGCCTTCTATGCCATTCCTGTAGCTATGGAACTCACATCTAGCCAGACTGTAATCTTGCTGCTGCTCCTGCTCCAGTCTCCTTGAACAGGGTCCTGCTCTTGTACCCTGCTCAGCATCTCCAATAATATGTGACAGAAATCGGGGTGTTTGATGTCATCCTCCCATCCCTTGGTTGCTGCAGTCGTCAGGCGCTTGACTGTGACCATCCACACACAGAAAAATGACAAACAAGTTTCCCACACAGGGAAAACACACACCGACATGTCAGCACACCGGGAATTTCCGGAATCTGATTTCCTTGTTTCCGTTGGAGGATGTTGTTTTCTTTCCAGACCTGCAAGCCCAGAACTCCTGCTCCATCTTTTAGTCACACCGGATCCTTGCATACTAAACTGAAGTCCAAAAAATGTTAGTGCAGACGCAACAGAGACAAAAGCCTTTCAAAAATTCAGAAGTGACACATCCTCTCCTTATCACCATCATTGTCTTAGCGTTTGTGCGCACACTTCTACGTTGACAGTGAACGCTTCCATGGAGCCATTTAATTCATAGTAGTCCAGCACTGGACAACCGCCATTAAAGGAATCAGGAGGCCCCAGTATTTTTTTCTCATACTTTTCTCTGATGCTATCAGGCACCTTATACTCTGCAACCTAAGCCCCACCCCCCACACTTCTTCCACCAATTTTCACATCTCCCGTTGTATAATGTATGTCATTCCCGAGTTGGTTGTACATCGTGTAGACTCTGTTTGTGAACTGCATTTGGATGAGAGACTCTTTTGGGTATGGGTTCTTATAAGTTGAACAGCCTGGTAACACGTTTAGCTTTTTCAAACCATTCAATAGCGGAGGGATCAGCAAGGAATCTTTCGAATTCAGGAATCAACTCATGTCATATTTGTCCATAAAATTTGCCAAAAATAGCTTGTACAACAAAAACGAAAGTACAAAAAAAAAAACAAGCAAAAAAAAAGCAAGAAAACAAAGTGACTCAGTAACAACATTCTCCGAGGATTCTCATACAACCGTCAGTCTGCGTTCTCTATGAAGCCTAATTTTATGCAGTCGAGCAGTGGGATTTTGAGTCAGTTTGTGATATCGCTAGTTATAAAAGTTGTGAACGCTGCCATCTTGATTTTCTTTCCTCTTTTCAACTTGATTTGACATGATGCACACACATATACTTGAACAGAAGCCATTTTATGGTTTCCACAATTTTTTCTCTTAAATATGAGAAATTATATATTTATTATTAATTAAAGTGCTTTTTTTAGTAGATATATTTACTTGCAAATGGATGACATCAAGAAATCAGATTTATTTTTCTAAAATCTATCTTTTTATCCATCAACCATTTCCAAGTAAATATTTTATTTACCCTTTAAGACATTAGCCTAGGCACCGCCAAAAATGGCCGAAAAATCAAGTTGTTGTTGTTTTTTAAAACGAAATTACATTTATTAAACTCCATTATTTCTGAGTAACTTTTTTTTTTCTAGAAAGATAAAACCCTGAATTTTCAGATGATTATTTTAAGCATATTTGTTCCCACTTCAAAACAAGGGGGGGGGGTTGTAAGCAAAAAAAAAAAATATATATATAAATATCGTTTATGAAAAATAAGTACACTGTTATAAAGTTCATTCTTCTCCTAATAATCGCTGAAAATTTCGTATTGATCGGATAATTATCTGATTTTTGGTAGATTTTTAAAAAGACGGTCCGTCAAAAAGTACTGACCTGCCCCCACAGTTTTGGCGGTGCCTACAGCCTTTTCCTATCTAAACATAATTATCAATATTAAATATGAGAAATTATATATTTATTACTGATTATTACGTTATATATATATAACAAATTTTGATCCAACAATGAATGACATTGGTTGTTTTGATGTTTACCTTGGTTAACATTATACAGGGTGGGGCAGAGCAACTTGCTTATTTAAATGACTTAAATTATTTAAATAAGAAGTTGCTCTTTCCCACCCAGTACTTAGGGTTCACCGTGGGTATTGTACTGTTTACAAAGGTATCTTTTATCTCTATTTATCATAGCGACTTATTTAACGAGCTGTGACCAAAATATCACAGTCTCCTTAAATGACCTCTTATTTTGATTCAGGCTACATAATGAATCTGACCGTTTTGAACTTTCTTGACTGGAGTCATTTTAGTCTGAATTCAATGTAAATGCCATTCTTGCATTTTGGGGTAGTTAACAATTTTTTACCACTAACCACGACTGCAATTTAGAGTAAGGTACAGGGTAGGTTTAGAATTAGGTTATAAAATTTGTGCTTATATTGTAGAGCGCAATGTTTGAACATTTCTCACTCACACTGGCAACATGCACCAAATTTCAAGTGATAAGAAAAAGTGTATATAAATAAATTTGAAGTTGGATAAAAACTGCCCATAGATAAGTGTTCCGAAAGAGTTAATAATCAAGAATAAAAATAATTTAACATTGTTGAAACGAAAAAATGGGAAAGTTAAATGAACCGGAACGAAATTGCTTCAATCAAGAAAGTTCAAAATCACAGGAAATTTTACATTTGTCGCATGTGAAAACATCGAGGACAGAAAACAAAAAAAATGTCTCTCTGTAAGCTTAATCCGGCCTTGTCGGATGAAACTTACATTTTGCAATAAATAAACAAACAAATTTAACGTTACATGAAACATTTTATTGAAATAAAATTTATTTTACAGAATTATTAAAAAAAGAAATTCAATAATTAATAAACAAAATAACGAGAAACTAATTTATAAAGTGTTTCTTTCGTATGTATCTACTGTTTCTGTACGTTTAATGTATAGTCGGTGGTTTCGTTTCGTTTTAAATTAACACACACACACACACCCGATTATGTTTATTATTATTGTAACAACAAACTTGTTAAAACTGCTCGTTAAATAAATCAATACTCTAAAAATGATGTTTGATCGTTGGTAAAATGTTTGCATATGATGTATGCTTGCTTAGCTGTTTATCTTTCGTTATCCGAGATTCCTGACAGTCATACTTTTTTTAAAATCACTAATGAAAAAAATTAAAATCAATAAATAACATTAAACAAATTGAACAATAAAAAATATATACACATGATATCAAACGATAACATCGATCATGTGATCAAATTAATCGATTGCATTATCAATCGATATACAAAATCACAACAGTTCTGCAAAGTCTTCCAAATTAATACCTTCTTCGTCCCAAAACATTGTAGATGGGAAATCTTCACCTAAGCAGAAAGTCGAGACCAAATCTTCCAGGCAATTCAGGGATTCGAAATCGTCATCGTTCAAAATATCAGATTTAGAGTTTGGGAACATTTCGGTGCATTGGTTGATATGTTCCTCGGTATTTGGTGTTGCATTGATAATATAATCTTCAACAAAAGTGAGATGTTGGGCTTCTTCAAGAGTTTCTTCAGAAAACGTCGTATTTTTATCGTTCTCAACACCAAGAAAAATATTTGCATTGCATATTGGTGTATTTATAGGCGAATTCTCGTCTAAGAATTGAAACTTTTCCATTAGTTTATTTTTAGCTTGCGAGTAAGTTAAAGCTGTAAAATTTTGTGACTTACTATTATTGCATTCATGACCGTAACATTCAGGATGAAAATAAACCCCGTTTTGCTCAGGTGCGTGAGGAAGCGTTTCAGAAATGCTCTCGGATTTGGAGTGAGTAGACGAAAATTCCATCACCTCTCTATCGTTGTCTTGGCCAGCCGTCATGATTACGGGATTGTATTTCGACTGCCTTTTGTATAGGTGTTCATTACTGAATGCCCGTGACTCCTTGTCGAGTTCGGTCTCTGGCAGCGGAACACATACGCTGTTCTTGTTGGAAAGATTCTCGCGTGTCTCGGATGGCATTTCAGAAAACGTGGATCTGATGCTTTCATCTGTACCGACCACGTGAGGAGAATTTTCTTGAGTTACCGCTTTGTTTGTTACCTCAAAGAAAGTGGATTCATGAAAATATTCCTGAGGCATTCTATCTTTGCTTGGCAGCGTTTGTATGTAATACACCACATGTTGTTGATAGGGGTAGGCATGGAACCTGTTGGGGTTTTTAACACGTGGTTTCGACTTAAACTCGAAATCGGGATAATCTAATTGGTGTTGTTTCTTGATAAGTTCTGCCTCTTTGAAGTAAGGTTTTTTCTGTTCCGCTGACATTTCACTCCATATTTTCCCGAGAAGGGCATTGGCTTCAATAATGGTGATGGTCGGATTTTGTTCACGTATTTGTTTTCTGAACTGTTTGCACCAGACGAAATAAGCATTCAGGGGCTTTTTAACACGACCATTTTTTTTCTGGACGCGTGAAGCGTTCATTTTAACATCTTTCTTTTTTCTAACCTGATCCTTATTTTTCTGGATCTTTGGAGCGTCCATTTTGAAAGAATTTTTTTTTTTTTTTTTTTTTTAACTTTTTTGCGAAAGAATAGCCCAAAAAGATCTTTTCTCACTTATTAATTAAAATAAAAGTTAATCACTGTGGATCTTGTTTACTTGTTATGGTAGCGTGTATCTTTTGGGTAGCGTCTCAAACAGAAAATGACTTGGCGTCTCGAATAAAAACAGCTAATGATAAGAGAAGTAGTGGGAGGAAGCGAATGCCGTAAATGATTAACAAAGAGAGTGGTCAAGAGAGTGAGAGAGAAGTGAAGAGAGAAAGTAGGAGGAGGGGGGAGAAAGGAGAAAATTGAGAAGAGGAAACAGGTTTTTATGATATGAGAATGAGGAGGAGGAGAAAGAAAAAGGCGAAAGAGAAAGAGAGAGAGAGAGAGAGGAGTAGGAGGAGAGTGGTGAGGAAGAGGAGGATGAAGGAATTAGAGATAATTTTTTTTTTACATAGGCATCACCACATTATCAAGGCCAAGAGGCCACTCAAGGATAAGGGTTAAAGAGTGTACATTAGAAATTGGACAATATAGTAATCATTAGTAATGAAATTTTGGTAGATTTTATAACTTATATGGAACGGCTCATCAAGAACTTATTTACGTTAGACTTGAAGACAACCATATTGTAGTCAGCCGGAAAGCAGGAAAACGGAAGACAATTCCACAGGCGTGCAGTTCTAAGAAAGAAGCTTTGTTCATGGAATCTACGTTTAGGTTTAGGCACAGATAAAGAGTGGGGGGAATTATTGATAGTGTTTACAGCTAGACGAGTGTTTCTTGTGAAAGTTTGGCGAGGGGGGACCATAGATTGAAGCTCAGTCGAACACTTTCCATGAAAATAACGATACATCAGAGACAAACTCGCAACATCTCTTCTGTGAGATAGAGGTTCCAAGGAAGAGAAAAGGACATCTCCTACGAGGCTACGAAGTCTATTTTGAACTCTATCAAGGCAGGCCAAGTCCTTTCTAGCAGCTCCTGTCAGATGTGGCAACAGTATTCCATCCTTGGACGTAATGTGGTTAAAACGAATAGCGCGTCGAAAAAGGAGAAAGAGGGAAAAGGAACAGAAAGCAAGAGAGGGAGAAGAGAGAAGCTAGAGATAGGAATATGAGAAAGAGAGAGAGGGGGGATAAAGAGAGACGAAGAAATTTTTTAAAAAATGGTGAAGAAAGCTTTAAAAAACGCATGATTAATCAAAAAATATAACTTATTTCCAAAATTTACAATCAATACATATTAAACAAAATCCGTCGAAAAAATCGAATGCTTGCATAGTAGTATATACTTGCCTTGCGATCAAAGCAGTTAAAAATGGAATGTGTTTTATTGTAGGGAAAAATTCAACTTAGAAAAAGGGACTAAATTTCTTAATCTAGAAGAATATTTCCTTCTTTGGCCGAGAATAGAAACAGAATAGATATTTGATTTTAAATTAATAATTTGCTAAAATATTTTTAAAGATTAAATGCTTCTTAGCTTTGCTGCAGTTTCACAGTTGATCCGAACGTCAGGTTTGTATTTCATTCCACACGTCTGTATACATTTGAATGTAAGCTCAAACAAACCAGAATTGAATTATAACGCTTTTTTTTTAAAAATTATTATTCAATTTATTTAGCACGGCGTCAGCTCGTGGAGTGGTTTTTACGTTACGTGGATTGAAAATGTTTTAAACGTGACTTTTTTCATCCATGATATTCGACTTTGAAATTGAAGTAAAGTTTTAAGATAATCCAATTTTGTTCATAAAAATCTATCTGGAGTGATATTGAGCCAGTGTATTTACTCGCTCTGCTGTCTTGGATTGGCTCTGTTTTTATTCCGTGAAGTCAAGTTATGTATGGTCCCTTACGAAGATAAAAAATGATTATATAATGCAACTGAACATTTACGTCTAGAATCCTTATATCAATTTTGATTCAAATCCGTTTCATAATTGTGATTGACCATTTAGCATTTCCAGATGCTGTGTGTGTTCTTCGCTTTCTCGCCATTGTTCCCGTCACTCTTGAGATTGCGTAGCCCTTGCCTCCCAATTCCATGCGCAGCTACCTTATAGGGGTGTCCATTGTCTCTTGAGACTGAACGGAGGCATCGATCGATCAATCGATACTAGCTAGAATACATGTTTATGTCGGGTGCCGAGTTTCTCAACTTTTCTTGGCATTTTAAGCTAAGGTTAAACGATTAAAACATTTATTACATATTCGATAAATTTGTTGATTAACCCTCATTCAAACTCAGCTGATTCCACCTCCAGGCCTTATGCGAGTTGAAGATTTCTGGCCCGATTATGTGTGAATATAATATATAATGTAATATTATTTATTATTAATATTTGATTTCAGCCCATACTTTTGCCGATATATACATCATTATCAAGTGACAAAAAAATTATTCTTTTTATTTTATGTCAGCACTTAACGCTGAAAACATGAAATACCGACTTCGCCATTAAAAAAAAAAAGAGTCGAGTTAAATTATTTAAAATAACTTAAAGAAACGGTTAAAGGGAAGTAATTCATCTCGCATCATAATTCAAAATATTATTTTAGTTACTAATTCGATGAAAAGGCTAAATTATATATATTAAACGATATTAAACGAGTTAAATTTAAATTAATTAATGATTCACAATTCAAGTAAAATTTAAGTAAAAATAAAGAATTTTACAATTTTCAAATCTATAAACTCGATCCAACTAAAACTGATTTATTGAAAGATATAAAAATACTTGTGATAAAAATAGAGATAAACTCAATTAAGCTAAAAGTTTATTATTGGAAGAAAATGCTAGTGATAATATATATATATATATATATATATATATGTTCAAATAGCGCGGCGCTTAAGGAGTTTGAGCGAAATCAATAGGATGCAAAGAATTGGATTGCTGCGGGGCCGGTTATACTGGGACAATCGACCCTACAACTAACAATGTAGACACGGGCAAAAGTAAACAGCAAAAAGGCAAGAAGAATGACCGACACAGGTTGTTTGGTTAAAGGCGAAGGTTCGCCTTTTATTTGCGAAGAAATCTGACTACAATATGATTGTCTTCAAGTCTAACGTAAACAAGTTCCTGATTAGCCGTTTCACTTGTTAACAAATTTACAGAATTTCCATTTACTAACGATTACTATATTGTCCAATTTCTACTGTACACTTTTTAACCGTTATCCTCGAGTGGCCTCTTAGTCTTGATAAGTGGTAAAAAAAAAAAAAAATGCGAAAAATTGTATGAGCTGGATGCTAGTTGTCCGGAAGGTCGCATGTTACCGGAGGCTTGGTCTGGAGGGCTGGACCAGGTACTCTGGTTTAGGGTTTCTCGCTGGGTCTGGACGATCGGCTGGCCGTCAGGGCGATCTTGAATGGTCAGTGGACACTGAGAATGTGGGGTCAGTGTTAAGGAATGGACGACAGTGAGGACGTAGGGTCAGTGATAAGGAACGAATGGTCAGTAGGGAACCAGGTGCATGCGAGGTTGCAGATCGGAGGAGCGAGGTTGCAGGCCAGAGGTGAAAGTGAAGTTTGCTGCTGGTGGGTCTCAGAAGGCAAGCAGTAGTGAATCGCATTAGTGAAAAACTTATTAGCCTTGATAAGTGCTGGTTGTTTAGACCTTATAAGAGATGTTTGACCTGCTGCTAAGACGGCTGCCACTGCTGGAAATCCTTTGGCTGGAAGATTCGGTCAACGTGACTGGTAGCATCAGTCGTCTAAAAAGTAAAAAGTCAATTGCCTGAATTATTGGCGTTTTGTTTGATATATTTGAATTCCGACATGTGTAGCGAAATCGATGATGAAAAGGGGGGGGGGAATTAAAAATAGAGGTAGTGATTTGAAACTGCAACAGGATCGCTAAACCTAATGTTCAAGCAATTTTCTTTACGTTTCTCCAATGAAGTGATATGGTCACGAGCGTCCATATGTGCCCCTCAAGCATAAGCGAGTTGTGTTTACAAAGCTGCAGAGTCTGTCACATCCTGGCGTCCATTTGACTAAGAAATTGGTGATGTCACGTTATGTATGGACTGCCATCAATCGAGATATACGAGAATGGACACGGCGTTGTCTTCCTTGCCAGAAGTCCAAGATTCAATGTCACATTTAGAGTCCTCCTGCAACGTTTTTAACCCCCAAGGCTCGTTTTCAGCATATCCACATAGACATAATGGGTCCACATCCACCAGGTATTCGAGATGGCCTGAAGCCATTCCCGATTAGAGATATTTCTGCTTAAACTGTCACCAAAGCACTCATTATACATTGGATATCCCGTTATGGCATACCTAATACCATTACAACTGACAATTTGACTCACATCTTTTTTTCGAGCTGTCCCGCCTGCTTGGATGCAGAAACATATGCACTATGTCTTATCACCCAACAGCAAACGGCATGATTTAGCACCTTGCATCGACAGTTAAAGGCATGTCTTAAAGCATACTCTGACCCCATCAGATGGATAGAATGCCTGCCTTTTGTGCTTCTCGGTATTCAATCGATTGTTAAAATGGACATCAGCTTGTCTTCCAACGAAATGGTTTACGGAACCTCACTGACCTTACCCAGAGAGATGGACACACCAGCTACACCAGAGCAGATGCCATACCCAATGAGCTACACCTCTCGCGTGAAGGAATAAATGGCAAAACTTCTGAATATTAAAGCCAGACCACAAAAATGTCACTACTCATGTTCCCCAGAATATTAACACATGGACTCATGTAATTATCCAGAATGACGGAGTGCACGGTATTCTTCAGACACGTTACACAAAGCCCACGACGATACCACAAGTCAGAAACCAACGTAGCCTACGCATACAGTTTATTTCAGCAACGGCGTCTCACCTAAACCAACACAGTCTACCAGGTCAGGCAGACATATCAATGTCCTCACCGATTCACTAACTATACTACATAACAGTTTTTGCTTTCCTATCGACATTCTGTTTAACTAATTATCGTTTTTTTTGTTGTTTTGTTTTTTGCTGTCTTATTCAGATTTTTATTTTTGCTTTGTAGATTTTCTATTTCTCAATCCTACTGATGCTGCACTATCCACATAATATTAATATCTACCACAAAGCAGCATTACACATTACATAGTTTTGGAAATGGGAAATATATGAATTGTCAGCAAAGACTTCAACACCCTCCACATCTTTAATGAGTTGAATTAACATCAAGTTCAACATGTGAGGAATATAATTTAATATCTAAATAAATGAGTTGAATCTGTTGCTCTTCTGCATCGTTATTTCTTGTTTTAATCACATTTTTTAGACTCATCTCTAAATCGAACTAAATTTGTAACTTCCGCGTTTTTCACAATTGATAAGGTCATGTCCATATTCCCAACCTTGTCTTGATGGACGGACATGACAGAACATCATCGAGCATTTTTGTTTGCATCCATCTGTTTCAGAAGACAATGGTGTTCTGCACCTCAGATTCGTCTGTTGGTAAATTGCAGCATCTTCTGAAACATGCAAGCCTATCTTGGATTGACAGGCTGAGTTACAGACGCAACAGATGTAAGAGTTGCAATCTGTGCAATATGTGTTCTCTCTCCTCTGCTGGTCTCTCCTCTTTTCACTCCTCTTGGAACGTGTCTTTACAGCTCTTCTTCAGCAGCTGCAAACTCCCAGCCTGCTGGGTCGATGCCAACTACCCTTATGTCTTGCTTACAAACATCCTTATAGCGTATGACATGATTTCCTACTGATCTAATATGATCTCACTATAAAGAAGATCCTTTCGGCTCTTCTCAGTATCTTTTTGCCTGGCACAGCAAAGCTGCCAAAGTCGTTGTTAGGTAAGCAGAGCAAACATGCACGGGTTATTTGCCTGATCAAAGATGATTTTCTTTGAGATGTTGTCCTGCTAGAGCTGTTTGCTGAGTATTGTTGATTTGCATATTGTTGTTTGAGACACTCTTTATCAAGCTAGCCATATTTGTTGCTAATTTGCTTAAATGTTTGGTGATTTCTTCGTCCAGAGAGATATTCCTGGATACATTGGAGCCGATGTATGTACATTTTTTGACGGCCTCAATATTGATGTTTAGGTTAATGCATACATATTGGTCAAAGATGTTAGTCTTTTACATGCATGCACAAAGCAATGGATGAGTCACTGCAATGATTCAGCAGAGTGTCTCATCAGCGCTGCATCATCAGCAAAGAGCATCTCACATATATTTCACGTCATGCATTTTGTTCTTAGTTAAAACGTGACCAAGGTTGAAAATTCTGCCACTGTCTCTGGTATGGAGATTCACTCCATCCTCTGACTTGTTGAATGTGTAGGAAAACAGCAGAAAAAAGAAGATGCTAAAGACTGTTGAAGCAATTGTACAACCCTGTTTCACTCTTGATTGGGAAAGGGTTTTTAAAAGAGTCATCGTATTGTACTGCATGTCCTTATGAATAAATGTGATACATTTAGGAGTCTGAAGTAACATGCAATTCTCTTGAACAAATGAAATGTCATTTTCTGGTGATAAGGTCAAAGGCTTTAGTCAGGTCGATGAAGGTGATGTACAGCAATTGCCTATGTTTGTAACATTTTGTCCTGGAACTCTCATAGGCAAAACAAAAGTAATGTCGACAGTTGATCTTCTTGTTATAAGCTCATATTGTTACTAACATATACATGCTCTGTAAGCAACTGCAGGCTGTTGGGGACGATTCAACCAAAGATTTTTCCAATAAAACTAAGGAGAAAAATTCCACAGTAGTTATTGCAGTCACCATGGTAACACTTATTCTTGTACGCAGTGATGATGCTTGCATCACACGTCATTGCTGTGTGTGTCGCATCCTGTGTGTGTCCTGACTGACTGATGTCAGTCTGAACGTAGTGCCACATAATCACCTTCATTGAGCTGGTCACACCCACCACTTTCAGCAAGAGAAGCCTCCATTAGAGAAGCCATCAACCGGTTCCTCCTTAAGGTTTGATGAATGATGCAGCAGCCAGCTTAAAAAGTGGCTTAGAACAGGTCAGCAAGATACTGAACTGATTCCAAGTTTGTCAATCTATGGTATTCGCCATTGGAACTGTGACAGGCTGTTGAAAGTGTTAAAAAATTATTGCCAACAATGGATTGCCAACCTTGGTCAGCTTTTGTGTAAGATGCAGTAAATGCATTTGAAGGAACCAGTTTAACTAACCCAGGTGAATCTGAGTTCAAGAAAAAATAAGAAATTACACATCTATTTGGAATTCTTTCTTCTTCCCAACATTGTATTATAAGGTAAGAAAACATGCATGTATATTTGTGTGTGTGTGTGTGTGTGTGTGTGTGTGTGCTGTATAATAGATTTAAGATATAAATCAGTGTTACAATAGTCTTGTTGTTGTCTTACTGAGGTCTGGCTCTGTTTAGTCTTAGAAAGTTTAATCTCTCAGGCTTTACATCTCTTTGAGAAAGGCTTACTCTATTGCTAAGCAATGGGGCAACTCATTCACTTTTTGTAGGCCAGAGTACGCTTATCCTAGTGCACTTCTCAAAAACACAACTGATCTTGTGTCTAGTCTTCTGGCAAGGAGGTAGATAAGATATATCTATCTATCTATCTATCTATCTATCTATCTATCTATCTATATATAAATAAATATATATATATATATATATATATATATATATATATATATGTACGAGCAGGGAGTCCCGACTGTCCCAGGAGGCTGCTAATATCTAAATCACTGACTGATGGAGCTGGCTTAAACCAAAGTGATAGCTCACTGTCTCAGAATCTGATTCGTTTTTATCATCAAATGATGATTGCAATTGCATCGCTGGTCATAAAACTTTAAAGTGACGGAGCACACCAACAACCCACACTAATCACAAGCTGAATATCTCAGTGATGCATATATATCTGTAGGTGTATGACATATCTTGTCATACACCTGCCATGCAAGTTTTTAACCCAAACAATTCCTTACATGGTACCTGTGCAATGCATTGGCTGGTGCTGTGGAAAGTGAAACGTAATCGTTTGGGTGAAGTTATACCAGCAGTCTTGCCGGTTGTTTTGTTCGATGATCCTGTGCCCACTCACCGAACAGGCACGTCAAAACTACAGATGCACAATCCAACTATCCACAAATCTCGTGAACTCCTCACTAGCAAATGCAATGCAATTGTCAATTAGTATCTTCATTAGTGAGCCTCGTTCAAGGAAGACACTTTCTTATTGTAAGATGCAAACCTAGATGGACCGCAAGCGTCAAAAAAGTTTTGCTGTTGTAGTTAGTTATATCCACTGCCAGTCTGCTTCAGTTTTGCTTTTCGCATTTACTTTCCATGTTATTCAGCGATCAGGTGCCAGATCGATTAGCTGACAGATTTCACAGGCTTTTACAACAGATTTCATATTCTCGTTGGACACTTGTGGGTCAATTAAACTGACAAAGTACAGAGTTCATTCACACCCGGATGTCCGCTTTGATAATGAAGATTGACTACATGGTCTTGGTGTAGTCCTCCTTCCACTAGTGAACATCTTTCAAACACGGATCCTCCTTCCTTTAGCAGTAATCTGGTGAAAAGGTCTTCTTACATCCATCACATCCATGGTCAATTCAACCATGGTCAATTCATACTCTTTCACTAGATTGCATGGTTCATAAGTGTTGCCTAACCAGCATCTCACAAGCAGCCTTTGTATTTACCCATGCCTTCCTGGACAGGGTGTCAGAAATCCACCGTTGCATACACACCAAATGATTGACCAATTCGAGGGCTCAGTTGCCCCTCCCACTCTGAGCATCACGTCAAGCTCAGCTAAATTTATATGCCTAGAATCATTGGTCAGACACAGCCAACGTTGTACTTCGATGACATTACCGCTTGCCTTCTATGCCATTCCTGTAGCTATGGAACTCACATCTAGCCAGACTGTAATCTTGCTGCTGCTCCTGCTCCAGTCTCCTTTAACAGGGTCCTGCTCTTGTACCCTGCTCAGCATCTCCAATAATATGTGACAGAAATCGGGGTGTTTGATGTCATCCTCCCATCCCTTGGTTGCTGCAGTCATCAGGCGCTTGACTGTGACCATCCACACACAGAAAAATGACAAACAAGTTTCCCACACAGGGAAAACACACACCGACATGTCAGCACACCGGGGATTTCCGGAATCTGATTTCCTTGTTTCCGTTGGAGGATGTTGTTTTTTTTCCAGACCTGCAAGCCCAGAAACTCCTGCTCCATCTTTTAGTCACACCGGATCCTTGCATACTAAACTGAAGTCCAAAAAATGTTAGTGCAGACGCAACAGAGACAAAAGCCTTTCAAAAATTCAGAAGTGACACATCCGCTCCTCATCACCATCATTGTCTTAGCGTTTGTGCGCACACTTCTACGTTGGCAGTGAACGCTTCCATGGAGCCATTTAATTCATAGTAGTCCAGCACTGGACGTACCTCTGTCTTTGCTCCTTCTAAAATCTATTTTTTTATCCATCAACCATTTCCAAGTAAATATTTTATTTAGCCTTTAATACATTAGCCTAGGCACCGCCAAAAATGGCCGCAAAATCAAGTTGTTGTTGTTTTTTAAAACGAAATTACATTTATTAAACTCCATTATTTCTGAGTAACTTTTTTTTTCCAGAAAGATAAAACCCTGAATTTTATCATATAGAAAACAGAATAATGTAAAACTTTTTCTACTATTTTTAATTAAATTTTAAATGTTAAAATTTCCCAAAAAGTTTACAATTGACATTTTTTGTCTTGCACAAAAAACGTACATAAATATTTAAAAAAAAAAAGGTTTTTGAAATAATTCATTTATTTATTTATTGTCTAACTAAGATTTAGGATGATTTTCTAAGAGAATATGCAAAAATATTATAATATAAGTACCTAAATTTCAAATAATGCCACTTATTCATATAGGTAACCAGATATTTCGCGTCGATCTAGAGTCTAGATCGACTCTGTTTACGTTTGCGTTTGATAAGAAGAAAACTATGGAAGACCAAACAGGCCAAAAAAACTTATTTTTCAGTGACGAAAATTTCAATGTATTATTAAGCTGAGGCTGGCCAGTACCAGATGGGTGACCATTTGTATGAGTTTGGTTTTTAATGTGTATGTGTGTGGGGGTCAGGCTCCCCAAAATGGGGGGAGGGGCAATTTAAAGCAGAATAAAAAAAAAATTATTTCAGCGCGTTTGGTGCACCGTAGTCGAAAGGCGGCAAACGTTTTCAAACGGGATCGAAAAAAATGATGCTATTTTTAACACAAAGGGCACAATATTTATCGAATTTTTTTTTTTTTTGTATCGATTATTCAAAGCATGCCCTGTTTAATAATGGTCATGCATTATTCGGCTCGCTAAAAAAAATTGTTAATTTATTTATCAAAAATTTTAAAATGGCTTTTTTCGTATAAATATTAAAAAAAAAATTTTTTTGTTTTGCTTAACTTAAATTAATTATTTTACTTAACATATTCACCGAATTTCACACTTAAAACTCAAAAGCGGGATAATTAAACACAATCGAAGTTCTGATATTCAAACGTCCAAATAAGGTATGCAAACAATTCATTTATTTATTTTTTTTAATCTATAATTCTGTCCCTTACAACAACACAATATGTTGTGTTCAGTTTCAGATGATTATTTTAAGCATATTTGTACCACTTCAAAACAAGGGGGGGTTTGTAAGCAAAAAAAAAAATATATATAAATATCGTTTATGAAAAATAAGTACACTGTTATAAAGTTCATTCTTCTCCTAATAATCGCTGAAAATTTCGTATTGATCGGATAATTATCTGATTTTTGGTAGATTTTTAAAAAGACGGTCCGTCAAAAAGTACTTACCTGCCCCCACAGTTTTGGCGGTGCTTACAGCCTTTTCCTATATAAACATAATTATCAATATTAAATATGAGAAATTATATATTTATTACTGATTATTACGTTATATATATATAACAAATTTTGATCCAACAATGAATGACATTGGTTGTTTTGATGTTTACCTTGGTTAACATTATACAGGGTGAGGCAGAGCAACTTGCTTATTTAAATGACTTAAATTATTTAAATAAGAAGATGCTCTGTCCCACCCAGTACTTAGGGACCACCGTGGGGATTGTACTGTTTACAAAGGTATCTTTTATCTCTATTTATCAAAGCGACTTATTTAACGAGCTGTGACCAAAATATCACAGTCTCCTTAAATGACCTCTTATTTTGATTCAGGCTACATAATGAATCTGACCGTTTTGAACTTTCTTGACTGGAGTCATTTTAGTCTGAATTCAATGTAAATGCCATTCTTGCATTTTGGGGTAGTTAACAATTTTTTACCACTAACCACGACTGCAATTTAGAGTTAGGTACAGGGTAAGTTTAGAATTAGGTTATAAAATTTGTGCTTATATCGTAGAGCGCAATGTTTGAACATTTCTCACTCACACTGGCAACATGCACCAAATTTCAAGTGATAAGAAAATGTGTATATAAATAAAATTGAAGTTGGATAAAAACTGCCCATAGATAAGTGTTCCGAAAAAGTTAATAATCAAGAATAAAAATAATTTAACATTGTTGAAACGAAAAAAATGGAAAAGTTAAATGAACCGGAACGAAATTGCTTCAATCAAGAAAGTTCAAAATCACAGGAAATTTTACATTTGTCGCATGTGAAAACATCGAGGACAGAAAACAAAAAAATGTCTCTCTGTAAGCTTAATCCGGCCTTGTCGGATGAAACTTACATTTTGCAATAAATAAACAAACAAATTTAACGTTACATGAAACATTTTATTGAAATAAAATTTATTTTACAGAATTATTAAAAAAAGAAATTCAATAATTAATAAACAAAATAACGAGAAACTAATTTATAAAGTGTTTCTTTCGTATGTATCTACTGTTTCTGTACGTTTAATGTATAGTCGTTGGTTTCGTTTCGTTTTAAATTAACACACACACACACATCCGATTATGTTTATTATTATTGTAACAACAAACTTGTTAAAACTGCTCGTTAAATAAATCAATACTCTAAAAATGATGTTTGATCGTTGGTAAAATTTTTGCATATGATGTATGCTTGCTTAGCTGTTTATCTTTCGTTATCCGAGATTCCTGACAGTCATACTTTTTTAAAATCACTAATGAAAAAAATTAAAATCAATAAATAACATTAAACAAATTGAACAATAGAAAATATATACACATGATATCAAACGATAACATCGATCATGTGATCAAATTAATCGATTGCATTATCAATCGATATACAAAATCACAACAGTTCTGCAAAGTCTTCCAAATTAATACCTTCTTCGTTCCAAAACATTGTAGATGGGAAATCTTCACCTAAGCAGAAAGTCGAGACCAAATCTTCCAGACAATTAAGGGATTCGAAATCGTCATCGTTCAAAATATCAGATTTCGTGTTGGGGAACATTTCGGTGCATTGGTTGATATGTTCCTCGGTATTTGGTGTTGCATTGATAATATAATCTTCAACAAAAGTGAGATGTTGGGCTTCTTCAAGAGTTTCTTCAGAAAACGTCGTATTTTTATCGTTCTCAACACCAAGAAAAATATTTGCGTTGCATATTGGTGTATTTATAGGCGAATTCTCGTCTAAGAATTGAAACTTTTCTATTAGTTTATTTTTAGCTTGCGAGTAAGTTAAAGCTGTAAAATTTTGTGACTTACTATTATTGCATTCATGACCGTAACATTCAGGATGAAAATAAACCCCGTTTTGCTCAGGTGCGTGAGGAAGCGTTTCAGAAATGCTCTCGGATTTGGAGTGAGTAGACGAAAATTCCATCACCTCTCTATCGTTGTCTTGGCCAGCCGTCATGATTACGGGATTGTATTTCGACTGCCTTTTGTATAGGTGTTCATTACTGAATGCCCGTGACTCCTTGTCGAGTTCGGTCTCTGGCAGCGGAACACATACGCTGTTCTTGTTGGAAAGATTCTCGCGTGTCTCGGATGGCATTTCAGAAAACGTGGATCTGATGCTTTCATCTGTACCGACCACGTGAGGAGAATTTTCTTGAGTTACCGCTTTGTTTGTTACCTCAAAGAAAGTGGATTCATGAAAATATTCCTGAGGCATTCTATCTTTGCTTGGCAGCGTTTGTATGTAATACACCACATGTTGTTGATAGGGGTAGGCATGGAACCTGTTGGGGTTTTTAACACGTGGTTTCGACTTAAACTCGAAATCGGGATAATCTAATTGGTGTTGTTTCTTGATAAGTTCTGCCTCTTTGAAGTAAGGTTTTTTCTGTTCCGCTGACATTTCACTCCATATTTTCCCGAGAAGGGCATTGGCTTCAATAATGGTGATGGTCGGATTTTGTTCACGTATTTGTTTTCTGAACTGTTTGCACCAGACGAAATAAGCATTCAGGGGCTTTTTAACACGACCATTTTTTTTCTGGACGCGTGAAGAAGCGTTCACTTTAACATCTTTCTTTTTTCTAACCTCATCTTTATTTTTCTGGATCTTTGGAGCGTCCATTTTGAAATAATTTTTTTTTTTTGTTTAACTTTTTTGCGAAAGAATAGCCCCAAAAAAGGTCGTTTCTCACTTATTAATTAAAATAAAAGTTAATCACTGTGGATCTTGTTTACTTGTTATGGTAGCGTGTATCTTTTGAGTAGCGTCTCAAACAGAAAATGACTTGGCGTCTCGAATAAAAACAGCTAATGATAAGAGAAGTAGTGGGAGGAAGCGAATGCCGTAAATGATTAACAAAGAGAGTGGTCAAGAGAGCGAAAGTGAAGTGAAGAGAGAAAGTAGGAGGAGGGGGAGAAAGGAGAAAATTGAGAAGAGGAAACAGGTTTTTATGATATGAGAATGAGGAAGAGGAGAAAATAAAAATAGAAAAAAGGAACAGAGAGAGACAAGGAGGAGGAGGAGGAGAAGGAGAGTTGTGAGGAAGAGGAGGATGAAGGAATTGGAGATAATGTAGTTAAAACGAATAGCGTAAGCCGAAAAAAGAGAAAGAGGAAAAAGGAACAGAAAGCAAGAGAGGGAGAAGAGAAGAGAAGCTAGAGTTAGGAATATGAGAAAGAGAGAGGGGGTGATAAAGAGAGACACAGAAATTAAAAAGAAAAATGGGAAAGAAAGCTTTAAAAAAAAAAAACGAATGATTAATCAAAAAATATAACTTATTTCCAAAATTTACAATCAATACATATTAAACAAAGTCCGTCGAAAAATCAAATGCCTGCATAATAGTATATACTTGCCTTGCGATCAAAGCAGTTAAACATGGAATGTGTTTTATTGTAGGGAAAAATTCAGCTTAGAAAAAGGGACTAAATTTCTTAATCTAGAAGAATATTTCCTTCTTTGGCCGAGAACATAAACAGAATATATAGTTGATTTTAAATTAATTATTTGCTAAAATATTTTTAAAGACTAAATTCTTAGCTTTGCTGCAGTTTCACAGTTGATCCAATCGTCAGGTTTGTATTTCATTCCACACGTCTGTATACATTTGAATGTAAGCTCAAACAAACCAGAATTGAATTATAACGCTTTTTTTTTCTTTTTCTTTTTTTTTAAATTATTATTCAATTTATTTAGCATGGCGTCAGCTCGTGGAATGGTTTTTACGTTACGTGGATTGAAAATGTTTTAAACGTGACTTTTTTCATCCAAAATATTTGACTTTGAAATTGGAGTAAAGTTTTAAGATAATCCAATTTTGTTTATAAAAATCTCTCTGAAGTGATATTGAGCCAGTGTGTTTACCCGATCTTCTGTCTTGAATCGGCTCTGTTTTTATCCTGTGAAGTCAAGTTATGTATGGCCCCTTACGAAAATTAAAATGATGATATATAATGCAACTCAACATTTACGTCTAGAATCCTTATACCAATTTTGATAAAAATCCATTTCATGATAGTGGATTGACCATTTAGCATTTTCATATGCTGTGTGTGCTCTCCTCTGCTTATCGTGACTTTGTTTCAAGTTACTCTTGAGCCTTTCCTCGCTACTGGATCCAAGCAGTGTCGATCCAGGAGAGGTGTGATTGAAGATAGCGTAACAGCCGTAACACTTGCCTCGCAATTCCATGCGCAGAGGGGTGACCATTGTCTCTTGAGACTGAACGGAGGCATCGATCGATCAATACTTTCTTGACATTTTGGCATATTAAGCTAAGATTAAAAGATTTAAAATTTTATTTAAAACATGTATTACATATTCGGTAAATTTGTTGATGTACCCTCACCCTAACTCAGCTGATTCCATTTTCAGACCTTATGCGAGTTTAAGATTTCTGAACCGATTAGGTGTGAACACCTTGAATATTTGGTAATATTATTTATTATTAATATTTGATTTAACCGATATTTTTGCCGATATATACATCATGTTCAAGTGAGAAAAAATTCAGGGTTTTTTTTTCTTCGGTAAATTTAGGTAGCATATACTTTATGTCAGTACTTAAGGCTGAAAATATAAAATACCGACTTCGCAGCAGCAGCAGCAGCAACAGCAGCAGCAGAAACAGCAGCAGCAATAATAATAATAATAATAATAATAATAATAATAATAATAATAATAATAATAATAAGAAGAAGAAGAAGAAGAAGAAGAAGAAGAAGAAGAAGAAGAAGAAGAAGAAGAAGTCGCGTTAAATTATCTGTTTAAAATAACTTAAAAGAGACGGTTAAAGGGAAGTAATTCATCGCCATAAAAATTCAAGGCGCTTATGTCAACGGATCATTAAATCTAAGGGAGATAATCAGCATAAACATAGTAAAAATAAGCATATTTTACAAGATATAATTCAGTAGAACATTAGAACAATGGCAGAATGCTAAAATGAAAAAAAAAAAAAAAAAAAGAAAGAAGATTACTATAGCCGAGTTCCGGAAATTGTTGAAGCAATTTACAAAAAGGAAATAAGTTAGCGAAGTTAATCAACGAACTTAAAAATATAACCATGTTAAGTAACAAAATAAACTTATTAATTAACGTATTACACAAAACAAAAGTAAACAACCTGTTACAATGAAATTAATTAATCAACAACAAAAATTAAATAAACTTGTTAATCAACCAAGAAGTTGTTTTCCAATTAGTCAAAGAAAAATGCTTCCCTTATTTAAGAGAACCAAAAAAAAAAAACCAAAAAAAAACCCGAACACTTTATCTTGTGCAGAATCTTTGAACGTTGTTATTTTTCCTAATCAAAGACAGAAATGACTGATTACCTAAAATAGAGAAAAACAAATTTTTTATTTTTTAATTTTTTATTTTCGTTAAAAAAAAAAAAAATTTACATTGACGGTTTTAAATAGTTTTCTATTTTCTTTGTTTTGTGTACGTTAATTATTATGCGGCCCAAATTATACCTTGCAAAATGAAACTACAGAATAGTAAAAAAAAATTTTTTAAAAAATGAAAAAAAAAGTTAAATTAAACTTTAATCATTGATGGTTCAAATACTTCAAAATCTCCTTCAAAAAAGTTTTAATCATCCTGACGCTGACTAATTACCTAAAATAAGGAAAAACATTTTTTTGTGTGTGTGTGTAATCATTTTTTTTGTGTGTGTAATCATTTTTTTTTTTTGTGTGTAATCAATTTTTTTTGTGTGTAATCAATTTTTTTTTGTGTGTAATCAATTTTTTTTGTGTGTGTAATCAATTTTTTTTTTGTGTGTGTAATCATTTTTTTTTTGTGTGTGTAATCAATTTTTTTTTGTGTGTGTAATCATTTTTTTTTGTGTGTAATCAATTTTTTTTTGTGTGTGTAATCAATTTTTTTTGTGTGTGTAATCAATTTTTTTTGTGTGTGTAATCAATTTTTTTTTGTGTGTAATCAATTTTTTTTGTGTGTAATCAATTTTTTTTTGTGTGTGTAATCAATTTTTTCTGTGTGTGTAATCAATTTTTTTTGTGTGTGTAATCAATTTTTTTTGTGTGTGTAATCAATTTTTTTTGTGTGTGTAATCAATTTTTTTTGTGTGTGTAATCAATTTTTTTTTGTGTGTAATCAATTTTTTTTGTGTGTGTAATCAATTTTTTTTGTGTGTAATCAATTTTTTTGTGTGTGTGTGTAATCAATTTTTTTTGTGTGTGTAATCAATTTTTTTTGTGTGTGTAATCAATTTTTTTGTGTGTGTAATCAATTTTTTTTGTGTGTGTAATCAATTTTTTTTGTGTGTGTAATCAATTTTTTTTGTGTGTGTAATCAATTTTTTTTGTGTGTAATCAATTTTTTTTTGTGTGTAATCAATTTTTTTGTGTGTGTAATCAATTTTTTTTGTGTGTGTAATCAATTTTTTTTTGTGTGTAATCAATTTTTTTTTGTGTGTAATCAATTTTTTTTGTGTGTGTAATCAATTTTTTTTTGTGTGTGTAATCAATTTTTGTGTGTGTGTAATCAATTTTTTTTTGTGTGTAATCAATTTTTTTGTGTGTGTAATCAATTTTTTTTGTGTGTAATCAATTTTTTTTTGTGTGTAATCAATTTTTTTTTGTGTGTGTAATCAATTTTTTTTTTGTGTGTAATCAATTTTTTTTTTGTTTAACATTCTTTCATTGTTCTACTGATTATTTTAGCGTCCCAAATTATATCTTGCAAAATATGCTTATTTTTGCTATTTTTATGATGGCTATCTCTCTTAGATTTGATGATCCGTTGACATAAGCGCCAAATTCAAAATATTATTTAAGTTACTAATTCAATGAAAAATCTAATTCGTATTTATTAAACGATATTAAACGATAGTTAAATTTAAACTAATCAATGATTTACAATTTAAGTAAAATTTAAGTATAAATAAAGAATTTTACAATTTTCAAATCTATAAACTCGATCCAACTAAAGCTGTTTTATTGGAAGATATAAAAATACTTGTGATAAAAAGAAAAAGATAGGTTCAAATAGTGCGGCTGCGGCGCTAGGTGTGTCAGGAATTTTGGGGAATTTTTGACACCCTAACACAAAACTGCGAATAAAATATAAAAAACTCGTAATTTATCTTTTTAAAGTGGGTTGTTTATTTTCTGTATGAAATATACTTCCAAAATAAACTATTAAAGTTGTTTAAGAAATAACAAAAATGCTATTTTTTTTATTAACAAAAAAAAAAAAATGTTTACAAAGTGCCTGCGCGCGTTCATGCAGCCATGTTTTTACATAATGAAATCAATCGAATTTTACGAGTTGTTAAATTTTTTTCAATTTTTAAACTTTAAAAATCTATCAAAATTCTTGTAATAGGTCAATTTTTACGATATTTTCAGGTTCAATGTGAAATTTTATGCTCTTCCCAATAAACCGAATATAATATTCTAGACAAGCGTTTTTTTTTTTATTCACCGAACCCCATTTTGAAATGTCTATTCAAATTCAAATGAAAATAATTAATTTTCTCACCTCAAATTTATATATCACAAATTGAAGATAAAAGATCAATAAATAAAATAAGCTAATTTAAAACAACAAAAAAGAACAGTTATTTGCAAAATTACCCATAAAGACCAAAGTTTAAAACCATTTTTTTTAAACCACGTTGAATCTTGTTTTATAGTCCAAAAAATTTCGTAGAATTGCGACACTTTTTTTCTATTTCATTCAATGTTTTTTTTTTTTTTTAGATATTTCAAAAAAAAAAAATCCACTCCATAAAGAAGAAATAAAATATATTAAATCAAAAACTCATGCATTTCTTTGAGAGAAGAAAAATAAAAATTCGTTGAGTGTTTTTCTTTTTAAAGGCAAACACCGACAAGTAAAATGTGATTATTTTTCACTACGGTGACATATTTTTTCACGCACAAGGCTTCATGGCTTACGCGTATGTGTTGTTTTTACATCCTTTTGTCCATCCGTATTTCAAAACAGGAAGAAACACCGCTTTGCTAACACCGGTTAATTTTTACGTAATGGCGGTCTTTTCAAATAGTTGTTTCAAAAATTATTTTATTTAAAATATACATGGAATATAAAATATAAATATGGACAAATTCTCATAAATGAAGAATGGAAGCATTCATTGATTAGTATTTTATATAGGTAAGTGATTTTTTTTAATTTATACATATTTATTATATTTAGATAAAGTTAAAATTCGTTGAATTTCATGAAATCTTTTTTAAAGAAAACCGATTTAAAAAAAAATATTGTATATTTTTCGATAAAACCTTTTATTATTTTAAAGTTTGGTCTTTGCTCCTTTTATTGAAAAAAAATTAGGGTTTAAATTGCATCATTCATATTTATATCTTCGAAAGATAGCAAGTTTGATAACTCCTTTTTTAATGGCGAATTCTGACACTCTTAGTGCGGTGCTAAAGGAGTTCAAGCAAAACTAATCAGATATAATTATATGGCTTACCTATTCAACATCGTGCCAACCGCAGGGAAAATTTATGAAAAGCTTACTGAAAAAAATGATAAAGATTCTTGTAAAAAAGCACAAGTGCTATGAGTTTATCAAATCTTATTTCATTAAAGTTCATATACTCATAAAGACTCGCCACAAACATTAGAAGTGGCTGGACAAGGACCGTTCCAGTTGTGCATACATCTGTTTTCTACATCCACGCTAATTCTGCCGGCATAAAAACTAAAATTCTGTCTTTTCGCACCAATGTAGTTGAAAGCACCCCATGTGACAGAGACCTTAACTTTTCATCCAATCGGCATTCAAAGAAAGCAAATTTCAAAAAGATTTTTCTAACATTTTTGCTGGAGCCGGTCTGCACCTATAAAAAAAAAGGCACTGCACATGAAACCCAGTCAGTTGAGTCAGATTTCCCTTGAAGTGTTAACAAGCACACAACCCTTGCTGTTTCTCCAGACGTTAAAACCGTTATTATGATTTTGTGCACCATGCATCTGGAACCCGTAAATCTCCCTGGATTAATTACCAAAAGAAAATATATAACTCTGCATTGCATCAGATATATTCATGGAACCGATTGAAATAACAAACTTTATTTTCCTTTACCTAAAAAAAAGAAAGAAACATGTATTCTGCAAAAATAACATTCTGCCTCAGTCAGAGAAAGATTTCTCTCTCTTGCTCTTTACTGCATATTTTAATCTAAACCTTATCAGATTGTTTTAAAATCTAAATATAGTCCAAGCAACTATATACACCAGTTAGAAACATTGCTTTTATGCCAGAACTCTTCCTTTTAAGAACATTTCCACATTTTTTCACAACATCGAACTTTTAATCCATTTTTTTTTTTTTTACACAGGCATCACCACTTATCAAGGCCAAGAGGCCACTCGAGGACAAGGGTTAAATAGTGTACAGTAGAAATTGGACAATATAGTAATCGTTAGTAATAGAAAATTTGGTAAATTTGTTAACAAGTGGGACGGCTCATCAAGAACTTGTTTATGTTAGACTTGAAGACAACCATATTGTAGTCAGCTGGAAAGCAGGAAAACGGAAGACAATTCCACAGGTGTGCAGTTCTAAGAAAGAAGCTTTGTTCATGGAATCTACGTTTAGGTTTAGGCACAGATAACGAGTGGGGGGGGGAATTATTGATAGTGTTTTCAGCCAGACGAGTGTTTCTTGTGAAAGTTTGGCGAGGGGGGACCATAGACTGAAGCTCAGTCGAACACTTTCCATGAAAATAACGATACATCAGAGACAAACTCACAACATCTCTTCTGTGAGATAGAGGTTGCAGGGAAGAGAAAAGGATATCTCCTACGAGACTAGGAAGTCTATTAAGGCAGGACAAGTCCTTTCTAGCAGCTCCTACCCAGAAGTGGCAACAATATTCCATCCTTGGACGTACCTGCCTCTTATATAGATAGAGAATTGCATCAGCAATGAGATATCTACTAGATCGATAGAAGGATCCCACCATTTTTCCTTGGCAACAGATTTGATGTACCTGTCCCATTTAAGATCAGGAGTAAGGTCAAGCTCAGAAGTTTGTCAAAACTTGAGGCCTCCTCAAGACGAGAGCCATTCATTTCAATTGATGCCAGATGGGGGTCAGAACGCTGATGATGTAAAGAGAGAAGCTTGGTTTTAGATGCATTAAATGTAACCAGCCATTCCTTTCCCCATTGTAGCATGTGCTCAAGATCAGAGGAGAGGGAATTAGAGAGAACTTGGTCGTTTATTGACTTAGATGTGCTACTATAGATGGTAGTGTCATCAGCATAATTGTCTACAAATGATGTAAGGATGTGATTTGGAAGATCATTAATGTAGATCAGGAAAAGATTTGGGCCCAAGATGGACCCCTGAGGGACTCCAGCATTAATACTGTGAGCTTCTAATTTTTTGCCCATCAACCAATATTCTTATGAACCTATCAGAGAGAAATGATTTAATAATTGAGAAGACATTTCCAGCTATACCAAAGCTGGAGATTTTGTGAAGTAAACCTTTATGCCATACCCTATCGAAGGCCTTTGATATGTCAACAGCAATTGCCCTTGAAAGGTAGCCTCTGTTGAGAGATTCACTAATCCTATGAGATATAACTGTAAGCACATCTGCTGTAGATCTAGCAGAATGGAAACCATATTGTGTGTCACTAAGAAAGTTATTTTTGCTGAGATGGTTGATTACTTCTCTATTTAACACAGATTCCAGCAACTTACTCATGACCCACAGTAGACTTATTGGAGATGACTGATCACCTGAATTCTTAAATACAGGGCATACTGATGAGATTTTCCAGGGTGATGGGAAGCAATTCTCCTTAAGACAACGTTTAAACAGTTTTGTAAGTATGGGTGCTAGTTCTGGTTGAAGTTTTTTGAGTACTATAATTGGAATACCGTCAGGGCCAGTTACTTAACTGGAATCAAAGTTTTTGATTAGCTTGGCAATATCACGTATAGATATTTTTATAACACATAGTGTGTTTTCTGATACAGGAGAAAATATTGGAGGTTCGCGGCCTTGGTCACAAGGGTAGAATTAGCTGCAAAGTTCTTGGCAAAGAGTTTGGCTTTGTCTGATGCTGACGAAATTACCTCAGGTCAATTGATGATAGTTGGGATAGAGCACACGCTTCTGTTCAAGATTCTGTTTGCAATTTGCCAAAACTGGTGGAAATGAAGCCGCTGCTCAGACTTCTGACTGAGCATACAACTCTCTTGCATTCTTTATTACTTTTCTACAGTGGTTGCTGGCAGTGCTGAAAGCAGCTTTAGTCTCAGTACATCTATTACATTGGAAGCAATGGAAAAAGTGATTTCTGTGCACAATGGAAGCAGTACATTCTGGAGAGAACCACAGCTGGCTGTTAGGTTTTTGCTGGAACTTTTTCGAAGGTATGAAAAGGTCTATACCTACAATTAACTATTCCATCACGTCTGATACTATAGCGGACACATCCTTTTTAAACATGGAATGCAGAGGTAGATCTAATATAAATGTACGGAAGCTATCCCAGTCAGCTATAGAGTATTGATATACTGTAGGATGGAGAGGTACGTCTGAGGACTTATTACATTTCATTTTTATCTTATCTGTATCAATTACAACAGAGTGGTTGGAAGATCCAAGTGGAGATAGAACGGAAGCTGAACATAGTTCAGACAATTGTGAGAAAAAGGTTTAGAAGACTTGCATATTGGCCGTCAGTGTCGGGCACAGAAGTGAGTTCGTGAACAATCTAAGTGAGGTCATAAACAATGGAGAAATCATGACAGAACCTCACCTCATCATTGGGCTTGTTTAGTGGGTTAACCATTCCACATTGTTAACATTGAAGTCTCCACATATGTGAATGTTAGCTGAAGGATAAGCAGATAGGACGTGGTCAATTTTCTCAGATATGCTTTTAAAGATAGTAACTCCGCTGTTGTGGGGGCAATAGAGAGTAAATATAAATGCAGTAGTGTGAGCAAGCGCAACCCGGAAGCACATATAGGGTAAGTTAAGATCTTCTCTGGAAATGTCCCTGCCACATGGGAAGCCATCTTATTCATATATTCCATGCCCATGGCGATCTTGGGGGTCAGATTTGGAAGTTAAGTAAGAGTATCCTATTACGAACTTATCTAGAGAAATAGTCTGTCCAATGCCAGTTTCACTTAGGAATAGTAGGAATAATAGGTGTGGTTTAGTTTCCTGTAATTGTGTTTCAACCTCTGGAACGTTAGAACGTAGACCCCTGATGTTGGAGAAGGAGACATGATAGTGGGGTTCTATGTTGGAAGATGGAGATCTGGGTTTAATTGTGTATTTTTTCTAGAAACTTTACATGGTGAAGTTTTGGGATTTGTGGACTAGGTTGAAAAACTTGCTTAGAGCAGAACAGAGAGGGAAAGTAAGACAGAAAAAGATATGAAGAAATTTTTTTTGTAGTACATGATAAGGTAAAGCCGTAACAATTACCCACTAATATAGCATTGAGAGGCCTCCACCAGAAGCTACTGCAAGGTCTAGAATCCATTCACCAACAGCCCCAGTACTTTGCACCTGCTGATTGGACAGCTTTCTTAGTGGTTAATCCAAGGTTCAGGTCCCTGACTATCAGGTGGATAACGTCAGCCCAGAAAAAAACGATTACTTCCAGAACCCTTACTATTGATATGGTCACAAGGATAGACATAGAAACAGAAAATTTCTGACATCTCTGGCGACTGTTCGTGCAAAATACTGGCAACCTAGAATACAGCTTTTTCTTCTCCCTTTGTCAGAAAAATCACTCATGAAAAAATGAGGAGTGAGGGACAAATAAAAAAACATATGATTTTATAAAGTATTGTACTTAATAAAAGTCCAATTGGCGTGTTAAAGGGAAAGTATGGTGATAGATTCCCCTCTCACTAACTGAAACTTAATACAATTTCCATGATCAATTTCTGCAATCAACTTGGTAGATATAATAAACAACATCTATTATTAAATAAAACAATAAAAAAATAAAAATATAAATTAAATACTGAAATATATGGCTTCCTCCAGCCTTGACAGACCATGGAAACCCAATGTAAGGATGCCTGCACATGAAATTTGTGTAGCAAGAGTTGCGCAATCTCCAACCACGCCTATCCTGAGTCACCATTGTTGAATACCAGTGGCAATCTGAGGTACAGGACGACTGGAAACAATGCTCAGATGAGCAGAGAGCACATACAATACCTAGAATTCACAAATGGTCATCCATCTGGTATTAGCCAGGCTCAACTTTGCTTAACTTCGGTGATCTGGCAAGAACTGTTTATCAATGTGATTATACCATATAAAAAAGATAAAATACTAAGTAATTCAGTTCTTTTGGTGGTTTAAGGTTCAGTCCTAAAAATTTTACTAAGAACACAAATGTAGTTTTCTAATTAGTCATGGCTGACAAAATGAGAGCATGCTACCCGCGTAGATTACATAAAGAGTTTCATTCAAAATTCTATACAGATTTTGACAAAATACGCCTGAAGAAGGTCGAAGGTTACATCGGCTGAAACGGTGTGAAAATAACACTGAAGATGAGAACAATAGTATGAATAATAAAAAGTATCAATACTCACCGCAAAAAATTAAGAAACTTAATATATTAAATTATTTCGACTGGATTATATGAATTGGACCTAAATAGCATTTAAGCTGACTGATCAAACTTTACTTCTGACTAGTCAGTTTTCATCTGTTATTGTTGTACCATGTTATTTTCTATACAGTTTGCTATAACTTATCTAATCTGAAAGTTTTCTTGTATCGAGAAATCCTTTAATAGTTACTATAAAAGAAAATTCAAACTTTTGAGTTTTCTTTTATAGTAAATCTTGAAATAAAATGAAGTTATTAACATTTGAATCTAAAAAGATAAAAATAAAAATTAATATCGCAACAACTTATTTTGAAAGAGTTCCCATATTCAAAATGCAAACTGTTGAAGGGATTTTAGCTTTAAAAACTTCAGCATTCAAAAGACTGTATGCATGCTCTGGAAGTAACTGCAGTTGCTGAGGACGACTGAGACAAAGACCTTTCCAATAAAACTGAGGAGAAAAATTCCACAGTAGTTATTGCAGTCGCTATGGTAACACTTATTCTTGTACAGAGTGATGATGCTTGTATCGCATCCTATGTTTGGCCTGGAAACACTCCCTGCAAAATGCGCTGGTCCAAGCCCAGTGACACATCACCTCCCTACAGCAGGTTCTTCTTATGAGACACCTTAATGGAATGAGGCGATCTCATCTAAGAAACCACCAATCCAATTCCTCCTTTGGGCTGGAAGAAGTGATGTGGCGGCCAGCTTAAAACGTGGCTCAGAACGGTTCTGCAAGATACATACCAAAGTGATTCTGGTACTGACAATCTATGGTGTTCACTGTTGGAACCATGATAGGCTGTTGATAATTTCATCGTTGACAATGAATCACTAAGTTTGGTCAGTGGTCTTACAAGATTCCGTGAATTTATGTGAAGCAGTCAGTTTAACCAATCCAGAGTGAATAATACATCAGCCTTTTCTTGTATAAACATAAAATTGTACTGTTTTTTTTTACATGAACATCACCACTTATCAAGGCCCAAAGACCACTCGAGGATAAGGGTTAAGCATGTACAGTAGTCAATTGAACAATATAGTAATTGTTAGTAATGGAAATTTGGTAAATTTGTTAACTTAAGTGGAACGGCTCATCAAGAACTTGTTTACGTTGGACTTGAAGACAATCAGATTGTAATCAGCTGGAAAGCAGGCATGCAGTTCTAAGAAAGAAGCTTTTTTCATGGAATCAACGTTTAGGTTTAGGCACAGATAAAGAGTGGGGGGGATTATTGATAGTGTTTTCAGCTAGACGAGTGTTTCTTGTAAAAGTTTGGCGAGGGGGTAAATTACCTGTTTAAAAATAACTTTAAATAAATATTACTGCACTATTTTTTAAATAGTATTTTCAGGTTAAATTAAATTTCTTATGTTAACCACATGTAAGACTCGCATCTAAATTGAACTGGATTTGTAACATCTTTTTTTAAAGATGCATATGTCTGTTTCATGAGACAATGGTTTTCTGCACATCAGATTAGTCTGTTGGTGAATTGTAGCATCTGCTGAAATGTGCAAGCCTATCTTGGATTGACAAGCCGACTTACAGATGCCACAGATGTAAGAGTTGCAACCTGTGTTCTATACATGTGTTTTCTTGACTCTCCCTCCTCTGCTGGTCTTTCCTCTTTTTCACTCCTCTTAGAACATGTCTTTACAGCAGCTGCAATCTTACAGATATAGTGGTCTAAAGCCGGTTATGATCTCCCTATAAAGAAGATGCTTTGGTGTCCTCCAGACACTAAAGCATCTTCTTTATCTTTGTGTTTGTGCTTGGCATGGTAAAGCTACCAGAGTCGTGTTTAGAAAGCAAAGCAAACATGCTCAGGATGTCTTTGAGATGTTGTTATGCTAAAACAGGTTGCTGAGTATTGTTGATTCGCATATTGTTGTTCAAGACTCTTCATCAAGCTAACCATCATTTTTGCCAATTTGCTGATATGTTTGGTGATTTTTACATCAAGAGAAATATCCCTGAGGATATTGGAGCCGATGTATTTTGTAGTTTTTGACTGCCTCAATATTGATGTTTAGGTTAATGTATACATGTTAGTCATTTTACATGCATGCACGAAGTAATAGATGAGTCATTGCAATGATTCTGCAGAGTGTCTCATCAGTGCTGCATCATCAGCAAAGAGCATCTCACATATATTTTACGTCATGCATTTTAGTCTTAGTTAAAACTAGCAATTTAGCCCGGCGTTGCCTGGGTGTTTGAAGGTGTATGTTGAGCAAAAAAAAAAAGCGGTCAATTTTTTAAACTTTGACCCCTATTATGACCCCTTAACATTTATTGTTTTGGGCGCAAATCAAGTTATTAAGTTAGATCCATGTCCAAGGAACCTATATCTAAAATTTCAAGTGTTAAGACCTAAAATTGTCGGAGGAGTTTGGTAGAGTTCTCAAAGGTCAAATCATTGAACTTTGACCCCTTAACAGCCACATTTCTGGCCGTAAACAAAGATTTTCCCAAATCTCAATACCCTGTATATTAAATTTTGAGCCTGTAGACTGAAAATTGACAGACAGACACACACACACACACCCACGCACAAACCCCTCCCCCCAAACACACACACTTTCATTTTATAGATATATAGATGTAGCCATGGTTGAAAATGCTGCCACTGTCTCTGGTATGGAGATTCAATCCATATTCTGACTTGTTGAATGTGTAGGAAAACAGTAGAAAGAAGAAAATTCTAAAGACTGTCGGAGCGAGTACACAAATTTTTTTTACCCCACTGTTGATTGGAAAGGGTTTTAAGAAGAGTCATTGTATTGTACTGCATGTCCTTATGAATAAATAGGATACTTTTAGGAGTCTGAAGTAACATGCAATCTTTTTGAGCAAATGAAATGTTATTTTCTGCTGACAAAGGTAAAAACCTTGATCAGGTCGATGAAGATGAGGCATAGCAATTACCTCTGTTTGTAGCATTTTCTGCTGGAAAAGAAAATTAATGTCGACAGTTGATCTTCTTGTTATAAGCTCATATTGTTACTCACATATACATCTGTAAACAACTGCAGCCTGTTGGGGACGATTGAGGCAAAGACCTTTCCAATAAAACTCAGGTGAAAAATTCAACAGTAGTTATTGCAGTCGCCGTGGTAACACTTATTCTTGTACACAGTCATAGTGCTTACATCACACATCTGATCATTTCTGTCTGTATCACATCCTGTGTGTTCCCTGGCGATACTTCCTGACAGATGCACCAGTCTGAGTGCTATGCCATATCACCTCCTTCCAGAACAGAGTTCATTCACACCCTGATGACATTGAACATTTGCTACCTGGTCTTAGTCCAGTTGTCCTGCCACTGCTACACTTCTTTCAAGTACCAGCCCTCCTTCTTCCTTTAAAAGATCCAGCCATATATGGAGTATTCTGGTGAGGCAATCTGCACAGTTCTAATAAAACTGTACGAGCATCACATCCATGGTCAATTCATACTCTTTTACTAGTGATTGCAGGGTTCCCAACCATCACCTAACCAGCATCTCTCCAGCAACCCTTGTATTTACTTATGCCTTCCTAGACAGTGTGTTGGAAATCCACCGTTGCACGCACACCGAATCAGTGACCAAGTGTAATGTAATCGCATCCCACTGGAGAGCCAAGTTGAACACTCTGAGCACCACGTCGAGCTTGGCTAAATTTATTTGCCTGACATCGTTAGTCAGACACAGCCAACATGCATCTCTGATTACATTCTTGCTTGCCTCCAATGCCATTCCTGTAGCTATGGAACTCACATCTACACTCAGACTGTAATCTTGTTGCTGCCCATGTACCAGTCTCCTCCAACAGGGTCCTGCTCTTGTATCCTGCTTAGCATCCTGTATCAATGAACGCCGAGCACCATATGCCATTGATGTCTACGTCAACCACAGACAATGTTGCATTTATTAACCGACCTGAGCAAAGGTAGTGATAGTATTGTGTCCCCACACTCGTTTCCTTAACAATTCTGCGCTATATGGCCTCGCTTGTTGCAATGATGACAGCGTATTCATCCTCATGCTATTTGGTCATTTGTAGACCTTGTATTTCTCTGGCTTTGGCAGTCCCTAGAGGAATGGTTGGGTCCACCACATCTGTAGCATCTTGGGCCTTCTGTTGGTGGTTCGGGTGCTTTGATAGCATCCCGCGTCTTTCAAATGTTTCAGGCCCTGACTAGTAATTTGTCCAGTCCACGCCATCCTTTAGCGATTACTTCTGCCAATGCTCTCATGTTGGAGTCTTCAACTATCTTTTGGCAAATCTCTGTGAACCTGTGGTCTTGCATCGGTTGCATTGTCAGATTATTCACCAACGTTATTTCTTCCAACTCTGGCTTGCTTGTTGGTGCTCATGACAGCATATCTGCCTATGAGATATCTTTCGCTGGCTTATATGGGAGTGTGTAATTGCATTGCTGGGCCCATAGCTGGAGGTTCTGTAGCCGTTTTGGTACCTTTGAGAGGGGCTTTTTGCTGATTTAGGGACTTTTTGCTGATTGAGATGAGAGGCTTGTGTTCAATCAAAACTACCACTTCTCTTCCTTGGGTATAATGGTGAAATTTTTCTAGGCCACATGCAACTGCTAGTATCTCTTTGTGCATATCTTTATTCGGCATCTGATAGGGATCTACTTGCAAATGCAATTGGTTTTTCAACCTGTGTTATTGCTGCTCTTAACCCATACTCATATACATCATTCTTAAGAGTCAGTTCCTTGTAGGGTTAGGGTAGTACGTAAGGATTGGTGAGTTTGTGATTGCTTCTTTTACAGTGCTTAAAGCTGCTTGTTGGAAATCTGGTCATGTCCATGGAACATCTGTTTTTGTCAGGTTCTGGAAGGGTTTTGTCATCGTTGCAAGATTTGAAATAAATTTCCCTATGTAGTTTGTTATGTCTAGGAATCTGCAGAGAGCTCCGATGTTTCCTGGTGCTGGCATATCAGTGATAGCCCTCACATTTTCTGGGTTGACTTCAATGCCATTTTTGGTGATGCAATGTCTCCTGAAAGTGATCCCGTTCAGTCCGGTCACTAGTTTTTCTGGGTGAAGTTTTACTCCTATTGTTTGCCATTTCTGGAGTAGTTTGTGGAGCCGCCTATCATGTTCTTGGTCTTTCCCATAAATAACCAGATCATCTACAATAATGACAACTCCCTGAATGTTTTGAAATTGTTCATTCAGCTTTCTTTAAAATATCTCTCTCTGAGGAGTTCAGACCAAACGGTAACCGACGCCAACAATATCGGCCAAAGCATGTCTGAAAGATGTCAGGTCACTAGATGTATCATCAAGCTCAACATGGCAATATCCTGATGAGAGATCCACTTTTGTGAGTATTTTTGCATCTTTCATGTCATGAAGGACATTCTCGAGAATTGGCATGGTGTAGTGCTCTTGCATGAGTTCTTTGTTGAGCTCATGAGAATCCAGGCATATTCTTATGGTCCCATTTTTCTTTCTTGTGATAACAAGTTGGCTAATCCACGGAGTGGGTTTTTCTACTGGTTTAATTAATCCTAATTAGTCGACTTAGCTCTTTGTTCAGTTCAGAACATATGGTTGTAGGTATTCTCTGATTAGGCATTACAACTGGTATTGCATCTGACCTGAGCTGGAGAGTGGCAACACCCGTCAGTTTGCCGAGTTGATTATAGTTTTTCTCTATGTTAACTGCTGCAACACGGTGGAAGTTCTGTTTTATCTCCACAAGGCCCATTTGTATACTTGCCCGCAGGCAAAGCAGTGGTTGGCAGTCATCTTCATCTTTGAATATTTCAAATTCTACTGATGAGGTTTGTTGTGTTTTTATTTGTTTTTTTTCTTCGGCATACACCGAGTGGTTTGATCAGAGATTCGTTTCACATTGATAAAATCCCTGTATAGGATTTCATCCCCTTGGCAAAGTTTTTAGGGAGAGTATTAATAGATGCACCCGTGTCAATCTGGAAAACCACTACTTTTTTATTCAGAAGCATAAGGCATTTGGCCTCTTTTGCCTGTTTTATCTTTGGGGTTTTTTTCACATTAACTCAGTGGGTGTATTCTTCATCCTCCCCCAATTATGATGTACTCATAGTAGAGGTGCAACACGCTTCTTGCTTTCATTCATTCATGTGTTGTGTCTCTGTTTTCGCATCATTCTGTCTTTGTTGGGATACTTGGACTCAAAGTTTCCCTTATCGTTACATGCATGGCACAGTTTGCCATGAGCTGGATATCTGCTGCACTTTGGTGCATGAGTGTAGCCGCAAAATAGGCATTTTCTTTTGTTGACTGGTTACTTCACTCGACTGGTTTCACATACCCTCATCACCTGGGCTTTATCTAGTCCCATTCCTTAACTGTGGGTTGATGTCATTCCACCCCTGCCACCATGTTACGTTTATGGGTTAGTATCAGAATGAAGACGACACAGAACTAAGTGTAATCGCAGCTTTATTGAGCAACCATCTTACAATGAGAAGTTCTGCTCTTTTTATCAGAGTTATGTAGAAAGGAGAGAGGGTTAGGGAGGGCAGTAGTGGGAGTTTGGTTATATGTAACATAGTTGTTGCTTTCATTATGTAATAAAATAATTTAAAAAAAAACAATTATGTTTTTATCATTGTAGGAACTCACTTGTTAAAGCTACTCGTTAAATAAACTATTATTTTAAAAATGATGATTGGTTGTTGCTAAGAATTAGTTAAAATTTCGGCACTTCTGCAGTATTTGGGGAAAGCACTGTATTTTTTGGTGTGTTTCTCTAAACTATGGTCAGGTAGTGCTTTTTGGTTTCATCTACATAATTATTTTGTTGTTAACCCTTCAATATTGGTTTAATTTGAAAAATGTTTCATTAAAATTATTTATTAGTTCAAAAAAAAAAAAAATTATTTTATAAAATTCCAATGTTGTTTTAATCACAAAATTATTTTATAAAAATATTTTTTCTTCACAGACTTTTCAATCAACAGGTGCTACAATTATACTTCAGTTCAAAAAATGTTTTGGAAAAAAAAATCCAATGTCATTTTAATTTGGAAAAACATATTCCATTTAAATTATAAATTTGTCGTTGACCCTTCAAAATTGCTTTAACTTGAAAAATGTTTTATTAAAATTATTTATTTGTTAAAAAAAAACAACAACCCAAAAACTATTTATTTTACAAAAATCCAATGTTGTTTTAATTACAAAATTGTTTTATCAAAATTATATTTTCTTATGCAGACTTTTCAATAAATGTCTTTACAATTATATTTGAAGCGGCATGCCAGAGACAGTAAAATAAATAAATAACGTTTGAGTTACGTGCATATTTGCTGTATGCACTCACGCAAATTCTGTGGAGATAAAAAGTAGAACTTTGTCTTTTCGTGCGAATGTAAAACAGAGCATACCATGTGAAAGAGGATATCCACTTTCTGTCCAATCAGCACTGACAGAAAAACACATTTCTCAATCCTTTTCTGGCAGCCTCGCTTAGCAGTGTCAGAAATCGCCATTAAAAATGCTCAATAAAAACTTCAATAAATCTACTTACTATCTTTCGAAGCTTATAACTACTTGAAAAATGCAATTCAAACTCTATTTTTCTTTTCAATTAAAGGAGCAAAAACCAAAATTTAAAAAAATAACAGGTTTAATAGCAAATTATGTAATATTTGTTTTTTAAATAGGTTTTCTTTAAAAAATATTTAAAGAAAATCGACGAATTTTAACTTCCTCTGATAATATATATATATATATATATATATATATATATATATATATATATATATATATATATATATATATACACTTCAAAAAATCACTTACCTATAAAAAATACTAATCAATGGGTACTTCCATTCTTCATTGTTAAGAATTTATTCATATTTATATTTTATATTCCATGTCCTTTTTAAATATAATACTTTCGTAAGCAAGGATTAAAAAAAAACAAAAAAAACGCAACATCAGATGTTTTTCACAGTTGAAATAAAAGGAGACAAATGTTTGCTTTTCTTTGAGTTGACATCTTCAGTGGCTTTAAGCGCCAGAATTAATGTCTCTTTCTATTGCGTGCTGTAAACAAAAGTTAGTAAATATGGGTAAGCATAAGTGAAAAATGATCCCATTTCACTTATCAGTTTTTGGCGTTAAACAGAAATAAAACACCCTACCAATATTTTTTTTTTTAATTCTCTTAAAGAAATATATGAGTTTTTGATTTAATATATCTTATTACTTCTTTATGGAGTGAATATTATTTTTTTAAATATCTATGTAACAAGATTATAAGGTTTCACTTGAAAAAAACAAAAAAATTCAATGTGTTTAAAAAAAAGATTTTAAACTTTGGACTTTACGAGTAAATGTGCAAATAACTTCTTTTTTTTGTTTTAAATTAGCTTATTTTATTTATTGATCTTTTATCTTCAATTTGTGATATATAAATTTGAGGTGAGAAAATTAATTATTTTCATTTTAATAGACATTTCAAAATGGGAGGGGGTGAATTAAAAACAAACGCCTGTCTAAAATATTATATTCAGTTTATTGGAAAGAGCATAAAATTTCACATTGAACCTGAAAATATCTTAAAAATTGAACCAATAGAAAAATTTGATAGATTTTTACAATTTAAAAATTGAAAAGAATTTAACTCGTAAAATTCAATTGATTTCATTACGTAAAAAAATGGCTGCATAAACAAACGCGCGCAGGCACTTTGTAAACACTGTTTTTTAAAAAATAAAAAAAAATATTTCTATTATTTTTCAAACAACTTCAATAGTTTATTTTGGAAGTATATTCCATAAAGAAAATAAACAACCCACTTTAAAAAGAAAAATTACGAGTTTTTTTTATATTTTATTCGCAATGTTAGGGGTGTCAAAAATTCCCAAACAATTCTGATACACCTCTACAGCCTCAGTGAAGCCACCCAATGCATATAAAAGGCACTGTGCATTAATAAAACCAGTCCAGCCCAGCCAGTTCACGATGCAGTTCTACCGGTAAACAATGCTGCTTTGCTGCTGACTCCGTCTTGTGGGACATAAGGTACGGGCAAAAATGGGCGAACAAAAATTGGGGACCTAGTTTTGAAAGCCGATTTATCATAATTTTTTTGTAGGTTTCCGACTACTTTTTGATTGTATTTGAAAGATTAAAGACTAAATTTAATTTCCAAAAGGAAAAAAATATTTGTAAACGTGAAAAAAAAAAAAAAAGTTACGAAAATGTTTTCACGGTGAGCTAGCTACCCAATTCAGCTAAATTCTGAAGTTAAATAAATTCATTGTAAAAATCCTTTAAAAGATAAATATTAGTTTTCTGGGTCTATTTCAAAGATAATTAGTAAAGTAAAGTCCTAAGATATTGAATTAAATAATAAAAAAACACCTTGTTTGTACAAAACATAAATTAATTAGCCAAATCCGAGTGATTATTGCGTTTGCAAAACGCAACAAACTAAAATTTTGTAAACATGAAAATTACGAAGGCCCAAAATTTCAGGCAGTCGAAAGACTGTGAAAATGACGTCATGTAATTAAAAGGAAGGAAGTCCCCCCACCCCCAATAGTGCATCTGTATATTTCTTTTCTGAACATTTGTATTAATTTTTGCATTTTTTTATTTAATTATTTTTCTATGTTCCTATTTTTAAATTATTATTTTTTTTTATTATTGTTCAATATTATATAAAAAAAATATGTTACGCCGAAAGTTTCACATTCTTGCGAGCAAGGAAATTATTAAAATCTTGCTTAAAAAATCATGCGAAACCCGTAATTAAAAAAAAACAAAGTAGAAATATTTTTTGCAATTATAATTTTTTTGTGTGAAAATATTAAATAAGCAATGCTTAATTCAATGATACTATCGGTAGTTCGAGAAATTCATTTTTCTTTGAGTTATACAGAATTCATTAATACCGATTTAGAGGCTTTTTTCGTAATGTTCTTACAAAAATTATTTTATTTTATTTTATTGTTACAAATTACGATGCTTTATTTATATAAAAAAAAGAAAAAATATTCTTGCGTTTTTTATTTACGACTGAAAACCATAACTTTAGTAAAGTTTTTTTTGGTTTAAACAAAATAATACATTTCCACTAAAATGTAAATAAAAATAATTAGTTCATTATATTCTGCGATCATTATTTGATAAATACTGAAAATTTCATTAAAATTGGTTAATTTCCTGATTTTTAGTGATTTTTTTAAGTTAAGAGAGGGATCAAAATGTGGTGTTAGGTGCAAGTCTATAAATAGTCCACAGGTAATCTTTTTTACTATAAAAATCTGAAAAAAAATCTTTATAATGTATGTACTTGTCACTGCATGAAATTGTCATATTCCAAAAATCATGTAAATCGATCAAGTAGTTTTTTTTATTTAAGAAAATCAAATATTATGAGACATTTTATCAAAGAAAAACTTCACGGCATCTTATTTTTGAATGATACACTGCTAGCGACACCTATTGGGAATGTTTGGAATATAAGATCAGCAAGGGGCAGACAATCGACTTTCCACACTATAGAAAAAAAAAAAAATTGGAAAATTAAGACATTTATAAGTTTTTGAGGATGTTAAAAACGAAAATAACGTTTCAAATTCCAGCAAACGAGTAGTTTCCAAGATATGAAGTAATGTTAGTTTAAAGAAAGTGAGGTATCACTTTTCTATAATAATTTAACATATAATGATCACCCACTTTATGGCCATCACTAGTGTAAAAAACTTGAATTTACGCCGCTGAAATACACATTTGCCGAATTTTTGTTGGAGGAGCATCAACGTGTGGGTGCTCAATTTACGTAAAATTCTTCATATCTTGCGCGTACAAAATATCCACCCGTGATAACATAGAATTACATGGTTTAATATTTGGAAAACTACTTGTTTTCGTCTAATTTTTATTTTTCGCCAAAACTACACTGTGACAAGGCGGTTTGGTACACGAGGGTACATTTAACAGCCTTCGTTTATGCTCGTGCGTAGCGTAATCCAAGGATAGGCTGTGAAATGGAAAATAGTCCAAGAGTTCAGGGGTTAATACCATCACGCGCTTGCGCGTACAAAATGGCCACCCGTGATAACATAGAATTACATGGCTTCATATTTAGAAAACTACTTGTTTTTCGTCTAATTTTAAATTTTCGCCAATACTACACTGTGACAAGGCGGTTTGGTATGCGAGTGCACATTTAACAGCCTTTTTTTATGCTCACGTATAGCGTAAACGAAGGCTGGGCTGTGAAATGGAAAATAGTCCCAGAGATAAGGGGTTAATACCATACAAACGGTAAATTTGCGACGGAAACAGTTACCATATTCTTTTAAAGCACACCGAAAACTACAAAAAACTATTTTTTTCTATACAATGTGAGACGAGCCTTAAAGTAAAAAAATACTGATTTTTCTTTATTTTTTAATTTACTCGTGTCTTTATTGAAAGATGAAAACAAAAAAAAAATCGAAACCTTTAAGTCAATAAACACTAAAATGCCCCCTCTCTCAGGTGGCCAGAAAGTGGGTACTCATTTTAAGTTAAATTTAGATTGAAAAATGATCACCCACTTTTCGAAAAAGTAATTTCTTAATATCATGAAAACTATTTTTTTTGCGACGGAAACGGTTTTCAGATTCGTTTTTAGCACACCAAAATCAACAAAAAAAATATTTCGTTATATACGAACGTGAGACGGACCTTAATGTAAAATTTTACCAGATTTTCATCTATGCTGATGCCAACGCAGTGATTCATTTATTTTTTTTTTTGCATTTTCACCCCAAACAAGGCACATTGCCACTTTGTTGTAGGGGGCTACTATCAGGGACATAAGCATCAGGGGTACTGCGTAGGAAGTTGGGCAGCAAGATGTCGGTTCACATTACACTTGAACTTCTGCATGTCAGTACAGTCGGGGAAGCAGGGACCCAGAAGGGAATTCCAAAGTCTGGCTGTTCTGGGGAAGAAACTACTGGAGTAGAAGGCTCTCTTGTATCTAGGGATCTCTACTGTGAAGGGGTGGGATTTAGCTGCTTGTTGGGTTTGTCGGGGGGGGTATTTACGTCGAGGGGGCACAAGTGCTTGCAGTTCGTCAGAGCATTCACCATTAAAGTACTTGTAGAACAGGCAGAGGTATGCAACATTTCGTCGATGTGACAGAGGCTGAAGTTTAACTGACAGTTCAGGACCTATCAGATTGGCGACTCTCTTTTGAACCTTGTCTTAGGGCGAGAGACTAGTGGCAGATGCACCAGCCCAAATATGACAACAATACTCCATACATGGGCGAATGGTGGCATTATAGAGGTATAGGATACTTTCAGGCGTTAATAGCTTTCTAGCACGGTAGAGAGAACCCACCTTCCTCACAGCGGTCCTGGCAATGTTCTCAATGTAATTGTTCCAACTCATGTTTCCTGTGAATGTTAGGCCAAGGAGTTTAAAAAATGTACTTTCAGATAAAGAGTCATTGGCCATTGCTATTGGCAGTAGGGAAGGTTTCTTGTAATTATTGAAGGAAACAAGTTTAGTCTTGGCAACATTGAAGGTGACCATCCATTTTTGTCTCCATTCCACTACGGATCGGAGGCCTTCCTCTAGTCTTTCTGCCATTTCTTAAGATATGTGTTCATTTGTTTCCTGTCGTGTCTGTTATAGAGTGTGGTGTCGTCAGCATACATACCCATCTCACAGACAATTTTGTCAGGGAGGTCATTTATGAATATTAGGAATAACAGAGGTCCAAGGATAGACCCCTGAGGCACTCCCGCATTTATATCATATTGTTTAGATGTACGACTGTCAAGGACAACCTGGATTTTTCTCTTATCTAAGAAGGATCTAATTATATTATTCTTTCAGTGATGCTGTATGATCTGATTTTCTTGAGAAGACCCACATGCCATACCCTGTCAAAAGCCTTAGATATATCTGGAGCTACCGTTCTACCCTCCCACACTTTGTCCAGTGAATGGTATATACGTTCTGAGATTACAGTTAGGATGTCTGCTGTGGAACGGGCTTACCTAAATCCATATTGTTGGTCAGTCAGAAGTTTAGCATCTGTAAGGTGATGGACTAGAGCTTAGTTAAGTCTCAAATATTTTGACGAAACGTGGGAGGAGGCTAATTGGGGTGATAATTTACTGGGTCAGTTCTTTCGCCAGAATTCTTGAAAACTTGCACTACAGAAGCAATTTTCCAGCAGGCAGGAAAGCAAGATTCATTAAGGCATTTGTTGTAAAGTTTGGAGAGAACTGGAGCTACTTCGGTGGCGCACTTTTTTAATAGCACAGCCGGGATGAGATCAGGCCCACATGCTTTTGCAGTGTCAAGCTTTCTTATGATAGCATGCACCTGAGCAGGGGTGATTTTCAGATCGTCTAGTGTGGTGTCTGTCCGCAAAGGAAAGTCAAGGAGGGGGTGGTTAGCAGAGCCCAGCGTGGAGTTGGAGGCAAACCGTCTGGCAAGCATGTTAGCCTTCTCAGTTGCAGAGCAAACAACCTCATGATTGTTGGATAGTGGGGGAATTGTTGATTGCCCATTATTTACTACACTGTTGTAGATTTTCCATAAGTCTCAGGTTCCTAATTTCTGTGCTTCAATGCGTTTTTTGGTGGTTTCAGTAAATTCTCTCTTAGCTGTCGCTATTTATTTCTTACAGTTATTTCTGGGTTCTATGCACTTCTGTCTGTTTGAACTGGATTTATGTTGGTTAAATTTCTGGTACGCATGCTGCCTTTGCGCTATGGCAGCTGCACAAGTAGAAGTGAAGTAATGAGGAGAGTGGGGTTTGCTATAGAATTTGCGTGTGGGAACATGTGCTTCAACTGCCGCTTTGAACCATTCAGTGGTCTCATTTGCGCAATGTTCAGCAGGAAGTGAAAATATATTTTGCCATGGAGCGTCCCTGATGAGGTACCTGATGACTTCCCAGTCAGCCTTTTTATAATATCTCGTTGTTTTGAGCAGTGGCTCTTCAGTTTTGGCTCTAGAGTTTAGGGCGATTTCAACCATTACCACTGCATGATCGGCATTCCTAAGAGGGCTGTGGGCATTCGTTACACAGTCATCGGAGACTATGACCAGAAACAGATCTAGGAGTGATGCATGTTGTTCTTGCTGGTCTGGGAAACGGATTGGAAACGTAACCATCTGTGATAGGGAATGAGATATAGAGAAGTTACATGTTGTGGTACCAGCTGCGTCTGTGTAAGTAGAAAATCCAAGCCAGTTGCTGTGGTGGACATTGAAGTCACTAAATACATGCACTTGTGTGCTAGTGTTGAGGGAAAGTGCTGTATCTATGCTGTCAGAGACTTTGTTTATTAGGGTACAGTCCTGGGTCGAGGGAGAGCAGTAGAAGAAAATAAAAGTAGCTAATGTTATGTTGCATGTTAAGTCGGATCAAGTAAAGATTAGATACCCCGGTAGCAGACGACAAAGATAGGCACACATTTCAAGTGACACCGGTTGGTCGACCTTGACATTGCCGTTGGTTGTTTGTAAACGCGTCAAATAGCAGACATGTCTGAATGTTCCCGAGCAAGATTTTCAAAAAATATATTTACAAAACTTTTTAAGATTTAAAAGAAAAAATATATATTTACAAAACATTTTCTTTAATATTAAATATTTACAAAACTTTTACGGATTAAAAAAAAAACAAAAAACTTTTCTATTTACGCAAAACTTCTAAATGAAAGAACGCATTTAAACAAAATATATTTAACTAAATGAGTGTCTTTCTGGGTGAGTTCTTTTTATATATTAACAGAACTTTTTAATAAAACTACTACTACTACTACTACTACTACTACTATTAATAATAATAATAATAATAATAAATAAATAAATGGTCAATTTTTACGACGTGCCCCAGCCCCAGCATATTATAAACACTCTAACCTCTCTATGTTTAGAACGGCTTTCGGAATAACACCCCACCTCAAAAGCCATTCTTAACATGGGGAGGTCAGGAGGTGTTTATTCCGAAAGCCGTTCTTAACATGGAGTTGTTATGGGTGTTTATACTACGCTGAGGTAGGCCGTAAAATAATACCAAATAGACCGACGTTATTACTGAGAATTTCGGATGATGTCCATTAAAAAATACACAATTTAAAAAAAAAATTTAATGGAATTATGATAACCAAACGTTTTAATTACAGAAACAAATATAAAATAACTGACTTGTTCGAATTTTTGCGACTAAGATTAATTTTTATGTACAGTGTGTGTGTGTGGGGGGTGTTTATCTTTCTTTGTACGTTTTATTTAGATCGAGGCAATTTTTATGCATAATAAAATCACAAGTATAAACAATCGAGATTTTAAAAAGTATATTTTATCCACATATCTTTTATAACTTTCATTTTTATAAAGATGAAATGTAGTATCACAACATACAAATCTTTTTATAATTTTCATTTTTATTTAAAAAAAACAACAAAAAAACTTGCTATTTGCTTACGTCTCCATAAAAACAAATGAAGTACAAGTAAGTTTAGTGTCCGAAATTTTCAGTTTCTAATGTTTTGTAATTAATATTGTTCATTCTTGTAGCGTCTACCCCGGAACTAATTTTGACAGTGACATTGAACATTCACCGTTTCCGGAGAGCTCCAAAAAAAGGCAAAAAAAAAAAGCCGTGGCGCTAAATTTGAGGAGTCTCTCGCTCTCTTTTTGCTCGCGAACACCAGAGGAGTAAGACGCATTACTGCCACGCTCTGTCGCTCGTGCGTGACACACCCTGTGCCGGTTCCAATGGTGAAACCACACAAAAAAAAGAAAAACATTCTTCTTATCTATTCACTCTGCTCCTTACCCGAACGGCTATACTAAAGAAAATTAATTTATCGTTTCTTTCCAACTTAACGCCAAAAACATTTGACCAGTCGGGAAGGATTTCTTCTTTTTTTTTTTCGGACTCAAAATAAACACGAGTGTGATACACCAGGGCAAATAAATTTACACCTCTTATAACAGCCAAGTCTGATTATTTGTTTTTAATTAATTTTTCTAAATATTTGTTTTCTTATTAATGTTTTTGAGAAATTAATTTTAAGTGAGCTGTTTGTTGTTTTGCCCAGCGAGCACCTCCCTTCAATTCTTTTTATTATTTTTTTATTATAATAATTATTATTATTAGTAGTTTTATTGAATTCTGTAAATATATTAAAAACGCATTCAGAAAGACACCCATTTATTTTAATATATTTTGCTAAATTTATGTTTGTTTTGTTACTTACACGAAAAGTTTTGTGTGAATAGAAAGAAATATTATTAAAGAAAGAATAAATAGAAAAAAATATTATGAAAGAAATATTAAAGAAAATCTTTTGTAAAGATATATTTTTTCTTTTAAATCGTAAAATATTTTTGCGAACATTCGGACATGTCTGCTATCTGACGTATTTACAGACAACCAACGGCAATGTCAAGGTCAAACAACCGGTGTCACTTGAAATGTGCGCCTATCTTTGTCTTCTGCTACCTAGGTATCTAATCTTTACTTGGCCCGTTAAGTCTAAAGCACATAAAGGCTTGATCGTCCGATTCTAGTTTAGTTTCTCTAGTCAAGGGGAGGGTGTTTCGAATGTAGACTCAATCAGTGAATATCAACCAATCCCTAACACATTTTTATACAATAAGTATTTTGGTTTTCGAATATTTTTGTGTTCAGAAAAATATCTTGTTTGCTATTTATTTAACCGAGAAGAAATTGGAGTTATCGCCTCCTAACAATGGTGCTCGCCCGAATACTGTAGAAGCGTCCAAATTCTCAATACGATTATAATTTATTGTTATGCAGACTTGGTGCAAGTCTATAAATGGTCCACAAGTAATCTTTTTTACTATAAAAATCTGAAAAAAATCTTTATAATGTACGTACTTGTCACTGCATGAAAATCACGTAAATCGATCAAGTAGGTTTTTTTATTTAAGAAAATCAAATATGAGACATTTTATGGAAGAAAAACTTCACGACATCTTGTTTTTGAATGATACACTGCTAGCGACACCTATTGGAAATGTTTAGAATATAAGACCAGAAAGGGGCAGACAATTGACTTTCCACACTATAGAAAAAAACTTGGAAAATTAAGACATTTATAAGTTTTTGAGGATGTTGAAAACGAAAATAATGTTTAAAATTCCAGCAAACGACTAGTTTCCAAGATATGAAAAATTTTACGTAAATTGAGCACCCACACGTTGATGCTCCTCCAACAAAAATTCGGCAAATGTGTATTTCAGCGGCGTAAATTCAAGTTTTTTACACTAGTGATGGCCATAAAGTGGGTGATCATTTTCTTTAAATTATTATAGAAAAATGATACCCCATTTTCTTTAAACTAACATTTCTTCATATCTTGGAAACTACTCGTTTGTTCATTTTAAACGTTATTTTCGGCTCATCCAAACTGGCTTCCCTGGTAAACGGAATCATGTTGTGGGTCACCTATGAGAATATCGGGTAGTCCTGCATCAGCTCACTACCTTTCATGCCATTGCTCTTTTAGATCAATGACTTGTAATCTTGCAAGCATTGTGCAAATTCGTCCTTAATAACCTACATGCCACCAACAAGGGTGTGTATTGGTCTGGTCTCGAGCAGTGTATCAAAAATTACAGTGATAACTGCCTTGATTGTGGAAAACATGCATCATCAAATCCACCTGAGCCACTCAACAAATTCCAACAAATACGTAGCAACTATTTTGAACTTGGGTCACATGCATATGTAACTGTCGTGGGCAGATTTAGTGGGTGTACGCAGTGAAAGCACACAAAGTCAATGGAAAGACACTGGTAGACAATTTCCATGACCTATTTGTTGCGTAGGATGTATCAGAGGAGTTGAGCTCTAATGCTGACCCTAAGTACATGGGCACAGATTTCAAAAATTTTTTCCAGGTGTGGTGTGTAATGCACCGGCTCTCCTCAGTTGCATATCCCCAATCAAATGGCAGGGCACAGATTAGAGTAAAAACAGCAAAAAAAATAATTATCCACAATAATGTTGACGTGAATGACAGTTTCAATAATGACAGAGCTGCTCGTGCCATACTGCAGTACCGGAATACTCTCCAGCCTGACATGGTGAAGTCCTGCTCAGATCTTGTTACACTGCCGACTTCATGACAGAATTCCATCCCATCTACATCATTATCACCTCCACAGAGTTGGTCATCTCTAGACAGGATAGGGAAGCATCGTTCAGTATGCGCAACGAGGCCTTGTTGAAGTACTCTAATTCAGTTCATGAACTCCAGCCCTTGTTATTGGGATCTAACGTGTTGTTGCAGAGTTAAAGACAAAAAGTGGATGCTTGGCGGTCGTATTGTTAATGTGCTATCAAACCGCCAGTATCATGTGAAAATGTTTCATTCTGGTCAAAACGCATTGCAGATTAGGCATTTTCTGAGACTGATGCCACCCAATGTGATTACCGATCATCAGTTCATTCCGTCAGTTGGTGATCCAATGACAGTGCATACTCTGCCAGTTCGTGCTCCTCTTCCTGACCCACTGATCCCTGACACCACTGCTCAAAATGAGTCTACACCAACACATGATCTGCAACTTGACTGATGTTCCTGATATGACATATGTCGGGATGAAGGAGTGACTGATAAATCACCGGTGACAAAGAAGATATTCCAAGCTCTGAAGAACTTACAGCCTTTCGACAGCCCTGATTTGAGACATTGAATCCTGAGTACTCGTACATGGACACCAAATGAGTGACCAAATGTAATGTCGTTGCTTACCACTGGAGGGTTAAGTCGACCTCCTTGAGCACCATGTCAAGCTTGGCTAAATTTATGTGCCTGACATCATTGGTCGAACGCAACCAGCATGCATCTTTGATGACATTTTTGCTTGCCTCTAATACCACTCCCTAGCTACAGAACTTGCATCTACCCAGACTGTAATCTCGCTGCCACCCATGCCCAGTCTCCTCCAATAGGGTCCTACTCTTGTACCCTACTCAGCATCTCCACTAATATGCGACAGAAAGAGGGGTCTTCGATGTCGTCGTCTGATTCCTTGATTGCTGCAGTCAACAGGCACTTGACAAATGCAACTGTCACAATGAACCATCCACCCACTAGCAACACAAGGAAAACATGCACCAACAGATCAGAACATTTTTCCGGAATGACAAATCTGCTTATGCCATACTGATTTCCTTTTCTCCATCAGAGGGTGCCGTTTTTTCCCCAAACCTGAAAGCCAAGAACTCTTGCTCCAACTTTTAGTTGCACCGGATCCCTGCATACCAAACCGAAGTCTCTAGAGAAATGGCTGGGTCCACCACATCTTTAGCATCTTGCGTCTTCTGTTGGTGGTTCAGGTGCTTCCATAGCATCCCGCGCCTCTCAAAATATTTCAGGTCTTGTCTAGTAGTTTGTCCAATCCACATCATCTCCGACGTTACTGCTACACGGTATACACTCCTTTTTTGAGCCTCATTGGGATGACCAGTGCGGGTTCTTTTATTTTGAACAGCCTGCAAACATGTTTGACTTTTTCAAACCATTTGACGACAGAGGGGTCAGTTGGGGATTTACTAAACTTCAGATCGCCCATGCATTAGTATCCTCCAATAGGGTCTGACTCTTGTATCCTGCTCAGCATCTCCATCAATATGCAACAGAAAGAGAGGTCTTCAATGTCGTTCTCATATCCCTTGGTTGCTGCAGTCACCAGGGGCTTGACAAATGCAACTGCCAAAATGAACCATGAACCACCCACACACAGGAAAATGACTAACAAGTTTCCAACACAAGAAAATCAGATTTCCTTGTCTTCAATAGAGGGTGCCACTTTTTTCCCAGACCTGCAAGCCAAGAACTCTTGCTCCAACTTTTAGTTGCACCGGATCCCTGCATACCAAACTGAAGTCCTTTGAGAAATGAATGGGTCCACCACATCTTTAGCATCTTGGGCCTTCTATTGGTGGTTCAGGTGCTTCCATAGCATCCTGCATCTTTCGAAATGTTTCAGGCCTTGGCTAGTAGTTTGTCCAATCCATGTATTCCTCAAGTTGCTAGTACATGGTGTAGGCTCCTTTTTAGAGTCTCATTAGGATGACGTTTGACATACCAGTTCCCGTCAGATCACCGAAATTAAGCAACGATGAGCCTGGCCAATACTGGATGGGTAACCATTTGGAGCTTCCAGATGTTGTATGTGTTCTCCGCTTATCTCGGCATTGTTTCTAGTCGTCCTGGACTTCTCCTTGCTACTGGACTCAAGCAGAGCCAATTCAAGAGAGGTGTGATTGGGGATTGCGCAACCCTTGCCACACAATTACATGCGCAGCTGTCCCTACAGGGGGTATCCTTTGTCTTTCAAGACTGAACAGACGCATCGGATTAGGATGACGAGTGTGGCTCTTATTTTGGACAGCCTGCAAATATGTTCGGCTTTTTCAAACCACTTGACGATGGAGGGGTCAGTGGGGAACCTGCTGAATTCAAGGATAAACTATATAGCTTGTATCTCAAAAAGGAAGGAACAAAAAAAAAAGCAAGAAAACAAAGTGGATCAGTAACACACAATAACCAAGAATTCTCGTACAACTGTTTGTCTGCATTCTCCCTGCAGCCTCATTTTTATGCAGTCGAACAGCAAGATTTTGCACACAAGCAGCGAGATCACTAGTTATAAGAGTTGTGGGCACCTCCATACTGATTCTCTCTCTTTCCCTTGCAACTTGATTCAACATGATGCAGTCATGCACAGACACTTTAAAGTTAAGACATTTTCTTTGTTTCTACAATTTTCCCTACACGGTGTTAGGCTGTATAAGGGTGTTAACTTTAGTAAAAATCAGACTGTTCCTTCTTTAATCAGATATTTTTGATTATAGATTTCAAAACAACCATTTCGGAGTCCATAGGGAACGAACTCACACACTCAAAGTGCTCTTTTAGTAAATATATTTACTTGCAAATGGATGACATCATAAAATCAGATTTATTTTTCTAAAATCTATCTTTTTATCCATCAATCATTTCCAAGTAAATATTTTTATTTATCCTTTAATACATCAGCCTTTTCCTGTCTAAACATGATTATCAATATTAAATACTAGCGGGGGTACCCGGCGTTGCCCGGGTGTTTGTTTCCGGGACGGGGGGGGGGAGTTTTATAAAATGTTATGGTAGGTAAGTAGGAAGGATCAAACCCGGAGTCATGAGTAAAAGTAGGAAAATAAAGTGTGAAAAAAAAACAAAAAAAAAAACATCTTCAACGTTAACAGTTCGGCCACAAAGAAAAGTCCATTCCAGTTGTTTAGGAAAAAAAAAAAAAAAAAAAAAAACGACTATGGTAGGTCGGCGCGAACGTGAAAATATAATGTGAATTGTCCAGCACGCTAACCACTACGCCACAGAGCACTGCAGCTTAGTTTAGTGATTTTAAATAACTTCACATGAAAGAACTACGAAGCCAAACCGGTGTTCTCTTCTCAACTGTTCCTTGTGAACGATCCCCAAACGGTGTTAAGTGGTGGCAGGGGGAGGAGGAATTTTATTAGAGAGAAAATATTTTACCACTTCCATTGATCTTAACCGATTTTGGCCGTGACTTCTCGGCAGAAAAAGTATAGAAATCTAAGATTATCGAGGAATTTGAGAAATAATAAGCCTATAACACACCTCAGATATTGTTCTGCCGTTTGTGCATATTATATTTGCATGAAATATCTTGATTTTTAATCCTATTAAGGTCAAAATCAGACGAGAAAAAATTAGTTCATTTTATTTATATAGAGAAGATGAGAAATTATATATTTATTACTGATTATTATGTTTTATATATAAAACAAATTTTGATCCAACAATGAATTACATTGATTATTTTGACGTTTACATTGGTTAACATTATACTTAGGAACCACAGTGGGGATTGTACTGTTCACAGATGTATGTCTTATCTCTATCTGTTTATCATAGCGACTCATGTGACGATCTGTGAAAAAATATCGGTCTCCTTTAATAACCTCTCTCTTTGATTGAAAATCTGGCCGTTTTGAACTTTCTTGACTGCAGTTATTTTGGTCTGAATTCAATGTAAATGCCATTACTGCATTTTAGGGTAGTTAACAAGCTTTTTACTATTAACCCCATGTCTGAGCGGCTGCAATTTAGGTAAGGTAAGAGTTTGATTTAGAATTAGGTTAGAAAATATGTGCCTACATTGTAGAGCGCAAAGCTCCAAAATGTCCCAATCGTACTGGGAAAATGCACCGAATGTCAGCTTATAAGAACAAGTGTATATAAATAAAAGGTACTTGTGCACTTTAGTGCCCGTTTTCTCGCGAGTTTCGCTCGACAGCGCCCTACGAACGACGGAAACCGCCGGATTATAGCAAGCGAGCAAAAAGAGACGCAACAACAGACGGTAAAAATTGGAAGAAAGAAAAGAAAGGAAGATTTTTAAAGGACAAGAAAGGAAAAGGCAGAGTATCATTGCGCTTCTTAAAGAAAGAAAAAAATATCAAAAATTAAAAATGATAATAATAATAAAAAAAAAAAGAAAAGGAAAATGAATCGTCGTTTCAAGCTGGAATTTATTTGTAAATTTTCAGAAACGATCCTCGCATTTTGTCGGGAAAAAAGAAAAGGTGTGAAACAACTGAAACATGTCGAAAGTGCATAAGCGTAACAGACGGTTTTGGGATCGGGTCGGATCATACTCTCACCGACTGAAAAAACTTCTTGAGGGATATTTGCCCAAATCATTTCCTTAGGAATCCCCGGCAAATACAAATACAAAAAAAAAAACAAAAAAAAACTATTTCATTGAAAAAAATATTTAATGAAAAAATATTTATATACCCCCAAACAACAACAAAAAAAAGTGTATATACTTTTTCATTAATGAATACAATTCCAAAATGACTTTCACAAAGCAAAAAATATACTTGTTCACTAATTCAAAGAAACAATACTGTTATCAACCCCACATAAACACACAAAAAAAGAGTTGCCATAAAAATATAAATTAAAAAGAAAAAATTATGAAATTATTACGGTAGGTTTTTTGTTTTATTTTCTTTTACTCCTGTTCGACTTCACTCATTATAATCTGGCGGTTTCCGTTGTTCGCCGAAAAACGGGTACTAAAGTGCACTAGGTGTGTCAGAAACTTCGTGAAAAATATTGAATAATTCGACCCCCCCCGTCTTTCCAAGCTTATAACTACTCGAAAATTGTAATTCAAAAAACTTCAACCTGAACTAGCGCCCATACTTACAAAACTGTTTAAACGTTGTCTTAAGGAGAATAGTTTCCCATCTCCCTGGAAAATCTCATCAGTATGCCCTGTATTTAAGAATTCAGGTGATCGCTCACCCCCCTCTCAGTACAGGCCAATAAGTCTCCTGTGCGTCATGAGTAAGTTGCTAGAATCTGTGTTAAATACAGAAGTAATCAACCATCTCAACAAAAATAACCTTCTTAGTGACACTCAATATGGTTTCCGTTCTGCTAGATCTACAGCAGATGTCCTTACAGTTATATCGCATAGGATTAGCAAATCTCTCGACGGTGGCAATCTTTCTAGGGCAATTGCTCTTGACATATCTAAAGCCTTTGATAGGGTATGGCATAAAGGTTTACTTCATAAGATCGCTAGCTATGGTATAGCTGGAAAAGTCTTCTCAATTATTAAATCATTTCTTTCTGATAGGTTCATAAGAGTAGTAGTTGAGGGGCAAAAATCAGAAGCTCACAGTATTAATGCCGGTGTCCCTCAGGGATCCATCCTGGGCCCAACTCTTTTCCTGATCTACATTAATGATCTTCCAAATCATATCCTTACATCATTTGTAGACATTTATGCTGACGACACTACCATTTATGGTACCACATCTAAGACAGTAAACGACCAAGTTCTCTCTAATTCTCTCTCCTCTGATCTTGTGCACGTAGTACAATGGGGAAAGGAGTGGCTGGTTACTTTTAATGCATCTAAAACCAAGCTTCTCTCTTTACATCATCAACATTCTAATCCACATTTGTCATCAATTGAAATGAATGGCTCTCGTCTTCAGGAGGCCTCAAGTTTTGACAAGCTTCTGGGCTTGACCATTACTCCTGATCTTAAATGGAACACGTATATCAAATCTGTTGCCAAGGCCGCTGGAAAAATGGTGGGATCTTTCTATCGATCCGGTAGATATCTCACTGCTGATGCTATTCTCTATCTATATAAGAGCCAGGTACGTCCAAGGATGGAATACTGTTGCCACATCTGGGCAGGAGCTGCTAGAAAGGACTTGTCCTGCCTTGATAGAGTTCAAAATAGACTTCGTAGCCTCGTAGGAGATGTCCTTTTCTCCTCCTTGCAACCTCTATCTCACAGAAGAGATGTTGCGAGTTTGTCTCTGATGTATCGTTATTTTCATGGAAAGTGTTCAACTGAGCTTCAATCTATGGTCCCCCCTCGCCAAACTTTCACAAGAAACACTCGTCTAGCTGTAAACACTATCAATAATTTCCCCCACTCTTTATCTGTGCCTAAACCTAAACGTAGATTCCATGAACAAAGCTTCTTTCGTAGAACTGCACGCCTGTGGAATTGTCTTCCGTTTTCCTGCTTTCCGGCTGACTACAATATGGTTGTGTTCAAGTCTAAAGTAAATAAGTTCTTGATGAGCCGTTCCATATAAGTTATCAAATTTACCAAATTTTCATTACTAATGATTACTATATTGACCAATTTCTACTGTACACTCTTTAACCCTTATCCTTGAGTGGCCTCTGGTGATGCCTTTGTAAAAAAAAAAAAAAAAAAATTCAAACACTATTATTTTTTTTTTCAAATAAAGAAGCAAGGACCAAGGTTTCATTTTAAAAAAACAAAACAAAAAAACAACGTGATTTTAAAAATAAAAAGTTTTAAACTTCGGACTTCACAGGTAAATTTCTAAAAAACACTTTTTTTTGTTTTAAATTTGAATATATTATTTATTGATCTTTTATCTTCAATTTGTGATATATAAAGTTTGGTGAGTAACTTAATTATTTACATTTCAAAATGAGAGGGGGGCGTGAATTAAAAAAAATACGTTTGTCTAAAATATCATATTCGGTTTATTGGAAAGAGCATAAAATTTCACATTGACCCTAAAAATATCGTAAAAATAGAATCAATAGAAAAATTTTGATAGATTTTTAAAGTTTAAAAATTGAAAAAATACTGAACTCGTAAAATTCAATTAATTTCATTACTGTTTTTTTTTTAAATAAAAAAAATAAAATTTCTATTACTTTTTATACAACTTTAATAGTTTATTTTGGAAGTATAATCCATAAAGAAAATAAACAACCCACTTTTAAAAGAGAAATTACGAGTTTTTTTTTTATATTTTATTCGCAGTTTCGTGTTAGGGGTGTCAAAAATTGCTACAAAAATTCTGATACACTTAAAAGTGAACAAGTAACAAACAAAATCGAACTTAGGTAATGGTTTCGACTAGTCAAGTATAAAAATCGATTTAACATTGGTAAAACGAAAAAATGCAAAAGTTAAATTAACCGAAACGAAATTGTTTCAATCAAGAAAGATTGTTTCAATCACTGGAAATTTTACATTTGGCGCATGTGAAAACACCGAGAACAGACAACAAACAAAAAATTGAACACTTCTAAAGAATTGGGACGAGATTTTCGGAAATCGTAAAACCGAATTTCACATGAAAACAATGGTATCTACGTTTTTTTTTTTTTTTTTTTTTGATGATTGTATCCAAAATTTACGAAAATCGATCAGGTAGAAATTTTTTTAATTAAAGAAAATAAAAAATAGAATTTGGTGAAAACGATCGTAAAACTCAGGAAAGTTCACCAGGGCGGTAATTTTCCGTTTGAATTAAACAAAGATACAATTTTTCTTCTGCTAACATGATTAGAGTTTTGGGTTAACCTGTACGGATAGGGTTCTGACGTCCCACCTCGTTCTGAGTTCGGGGAAAAGCCGTCTGACGTAAGCGGTGCCCAGGCTGAAAATTACCCTTCAGCATGAATTTGACAAGCATGATCAAATACTGGAGTTGTTACAATGAGGCGAAAATTTTCTTACGAGAAAATAACATCTTACGAAAAGAAGGAACTATGTGCGTCGTCATTTGTCAAAGACAAATGCCAAGTAAAAAGAAACAAATTATTGTTGGAGGTGCGCTTCTACACAAAGAAATTATTAGCAACCCCAACAAAATTAAAGGACCCCGGAATAATTGTGGAGATAGATGAAAGTCAGTGTCGTAACAAAAAGAAAATACAACCGAGAGCGCATCGACGACAGAAGTTTTTATTTATTATTATTTTTTTTTTAATTCTAATTATTTGAACTGTTGAATTAAAAAAAAAAAAATTCGGTATACCAAAAATTCTAATTATTTGTGGAATTTATAAGAGGTTAAAAATAATTATTTGAACTGTTTATTTGTTTTAAATTCTAATTATTTGAACTGTGTGTGTGTTTTTTTTTCTTCTTAAGTTAACAACTCGGCACTTTATTGAAGGGGTAAATTTTCGTCTCGACACTAATCACGTCAGACAATTTTTCCCCGAACTTAGAACGAGGCGGGACGTCGGGACCCTATCCGTACAGGTTAACCGAGTTTTTTTTTTTTTTTTTTTTTTTTAACAATTCATTAACGTTCAGGTAATTTCGACTGCATAATTTGGAAACTGCCGTTGTAATTTATTAGAATTCACAAAAAAATCAATTGAAACTTTTTGTTTTGTTTTTTGTTTTAAATATGAAAACTCCATTTATCTCGTGCCAATAATTTAGAAACATCAAAAATTGTCTTTCTTTAAATCTTTGTCGGATTAAACTTACATTTTGCAATAAATAACAAAGAAATTTAATGTTGGATAAAATATTTTATTTCAGTAAATTTTATTTAATAGAATTAAAAAAAAAATTAGCATGCAAATTAATAATCAAAATAACGTAAAACAATGTTTCTTTCGTATGCATATACGTTTTATATACAGTCGTTGGTTTCGTTTCGTTTTAAATTCATTAAAAAAATACGATTATATTTATTATTGTTACAACTAACTTGTTGAAATTACTCGTTAAATAAATCATTATTATTCTAAAAATAATGTTTGTAACAATAAACGGTACTTGTACAATTTAGTCAAGACATTAAAAACATGAAAATATCGAAAAAAAAAAAAAAAAAGGTTATATTTTACATATCTGTTTTGGACTGAAGATCTCTGAAAAAAAAAATTCCATTTAATTTGATCGAGTAGTGGTAACATTCATTGAAAGCGGTCGGTGGTTCTATGAGAAAATAAAGCTGTGTACGCATTATAAATGTTTCTTTTCTGTGTCTTATGTTATACATTAGTACATTAGGGGTCATTTCGAGTTAAAAGTTTATTTACTGCACTCATCTGGACTAAAGAAAATCATGATTTAAATGTGTATGTCTCGTCTAAATAACTAACGATAATTCTCTGATATGGCCGACCAGACGGGTGATCAAAAAGTCAGATCGAGCGTACCGCGTACCGGAAAACGAAATGAGACCTCATTTGATCTCATTTCGTTTTCCGGTACGCGGTACGCTCGATCTGACTTTTTGATCACCTGTCTTGTCGGCCATATTAGATATTCATCGTTAGTTATTTAGACGAGACATACACATTTAAATCATGATTTTCTCTAGTCCAGATGAGTGCAGTAAATAAACTTTTAACTCGAAATGACCCCTAATGTACTAATGTATAACATAAGACACAGAAAAGAAACATACACAGCTTTATTTTCTCATAACCACCGACCGCTTTCAATGGATTTTACCCGAGTAGTTATTATTTTACAGCAGAAAAACACGTTTTTATGAGAGCGCGTTGAAGTCACCCATTACGAAATTTGTTCCAGTTAAAGCGGCGACACTCCCTCCCCATCTTTATTACTAGCTTTTCTTCCTAAAAATCGAACTTTTTGCTCGGTATCATAACAAATGTTTTTTTCGCTGTAAAATAAAAACTACTTGATGAAATTAAGTGAAATTTTTTTCAGCGAACTTCAAACTATAACGAGTACGTACAATATCTTTTTTTTTTTTTTTTTCAATATTTTCATTTTTTTTTTTAATGTCTTGACTAAACTGTATAAGCGCCCAATAAACTAAAATGTCTAAAATACGATATTAATATTTAAATTTTGTAGAAAATATATATTTAAAGATTTAGTGAATGAATGAATACAAAAAAGAAAAAAAAAGTTTGGTATTTAATTAAAGTTAAAAAAATAATCTTGCGAATTCAACGATGATTTTAAACAAAAGATTGCCAATGATAATAATTCGATCTGGCATAAATTAAATTTTAACTGGTTATATTTCGTTGCTTTTTAAAATCACTAATAAAAACAAATTAAAATCAATAAATAATATTAAATTAACAAATTGAACGAGGGAAAATATATACATATCGATATCATCCATCATGTGATCAAATTAATCGATTGAATTATCAATCGATATACAAAATCACAGCAGTTCTGCAAAGTCTTCCAAATTAATACCTTTTTCGTTCCAAAACATTGTAGCTGCGAAATCTTCACCTGAGCGGAAAGTCGAGACTAAGTCTTCGAGACTTTGCAGGGATTCGAAATCGTCATCGTTCAAAATATCAGATTTCGTGTTGGGGAACATTTCGGTGCATTGGTTGATATGTTCCTCGTTATTTGGTGTTGCATTGATAATGTCATCTTCAACAAAAGTGAGATGTTGGGCTTCTTCGAGAATTTCTTCAGAAAACGTCGCATTTCTATCGTTCTCAACACCAAGAAAAATGTTTGCGTTGCATATTGGTGTATTTATAGGCGAATCCTCGTCTAAGAATTGAACGTTTTCTATTATTTTATTGTTTGGTTGCAAAAACGGCGAAGTTTGGAAACTTTTTAACTTCCTATTATCATTGGCATCGCATTCATGACGGTAACATTCGGAATCAAAATAGACCCCGTTTTGATCAGGTGCGTGAAGAAGCGTTTCAGAAATACCCTCTGATTTGGAGTGGATGGACAAAAATTCTATCATCTCTCTGTCGTTGTCTTGGCCAGCCGTCATAATAACGAGATCTTCTTTCGATTGCTTTTCGTATAAGTAATCATTAATGAATGCCGGTGACTCCTTGTAAAGTTCGGTCTCTGGCAACTGAACACATACGCTGTTCTTGTTGGAAAGAATCTCGCGTGTCTCGGATGGCATTTCAGAAAACGTGGATCCGATACTTTTCTCTCTACCGACCACGTGAGGAGAATTTTCTTGAACTACCGTGTGTTTCACTTGTCTGTTAGTTACTTCGAAGAAGGTTCCTTTATGAAGATATTTCTGAGGAATATTACTTTTGCTTGGCACCATTTGTATGCAACACCCCATGTTGTTGATAGGGGTAGGCATGGAATATGTTGGAACGTTAAACTCGCGGTTTCGATTTAAACTCGAAATCGGGATAATCTAATTGGTGTTGTTTCTTGATAAGTTCTGCCTCTTTGAAGTAAGGGTTTTTCTGTTCCGCAGACATTTCACTCCATATTTTCCCGAGAAGAGCATTGATGGTCGGATTTTGTTCACGTATTTGTTTTCTGAACTGTTTGCACCAGACAAAATAAGCATTCATGGGCTTTTTAACACGACCATTCTTTTTCTGGACGCGTGAAGCGTTCATTTTAACATCTTTCTTTTTACTAACACGACTTTTATTTTTCTGAACCATTGGAGCATTTTTGCAGAATCGACCAAAAAGGATCGCTTTTAATTTAAAAGTATTAAAATAAAAGTTAAATGCTGTGGTTTTTGTTTGCTTGTTGTTATGGTAACTTGAATCTTTTGGGTGGCGTTTCAAACGAAGAATGACTTGGCGTCTCAAATGAAAAACTAATGATAAGAGAAGTAGTGGGAGGAAGCGAATGCTGTAAATGACTAACAGAGAGAGTGGTCAAGAGAGCGAAAGAAGTGAAGATGAAGAGGCAAAGTAAAAGGAAGAGGAGAAAAGAGACAATTGAGAAGGGGGAAACAGAACAAGTTTTTATATGAGAAGTAGGAAGAGAAGAAAATAAATATAAAAAAACAAACAGAGCGAGAGGGAGGAAAGAGGTGAGGAAGAAGAGGATAAAGGAATTAGAAAGCATAAAGTTAAAGATAAAAGAGAGAGAGAGAGAGAGTGGGGGAAGAGTCGAAAGAGATAGAGAAAAAGAGAACAGAAAATGAGAGAAAGAGAAGAGAGGGGAAGATTAAAAAGAGAGAAAAGGAGAAAGAGAGACACGGAAATTAAAGAGAAAGAAAGGGAAGAGCGTATATAGAAACGAATGATAAAACGAAAAATATAAATAATTTTCAGAATAAAAAACCAATGCTTCTAATAAACATTAAACAAGAGAGAGAGGGGGAGTGATGAAGAGGGGAGGAGGGAATGAGAGATAATGTGGTTAAAGATATAGAAAATCCGAAAAGAGAAGAGAAAGAGGAAAAGGGAGCATAGAAAGCGAGAAAAGAGGAACAGAGAATAAGATAAATAGGGGAAGTTGAAAAAGGTAGAGGGGGAGGAAGATAGAGAGGACGAAGAGAGATACTGGAATTAAATGGAAAGATGGGGAAAAGCGTATAAAAAAAACGGATCAAGTAAAGAATAGATACCCCATAGCAGACGACGACGCCTGGCGGTGCCAGGCGCACATTTCAACTAACACCGGTGATTCGACCTTGACATTGGCACAAGCACCTGGCGTCGGTTGTTTTTAAACACGTCAAATAGCAAACATGCTCGAATATTCACCAGCAATTTTTTAAAAAAATATATTTAGAAAACTTTTGAAGATTTAAAAGAAAAAGTATATATTTACGAAACATTTTTTTTTTTAAAGTAAGTAACAAAGCGAACGTATTTAAATAAAAGATATTTTAATAAATGGGTGTCTTTTTCTGTTTCGGATTTTTGCGACCAAGATTGATTTTTATGTACCGTGTTTTGTGGGGGTGGGGTTCTGTGTGCGTTTTTAAGACAATTAAATATTTATTTAATTATTCTTTAAAATATTAACTTCAGCGGCAATTAATATATTTTCAAAATAATATTTTTAAATATTAAATTTTTATGAATATTCACGAGCAAGATTTTTTTTAAGAATAAAAGATATTTAAATAAATGGGTGTCTTTCTGAGTGCGTTTTTTTTTTTTTAATAAAAATAAAAATTATAAAAAGATTTCTATCTTGTGATACTACATTTCATCCTTATAAAAATAAAAGTTATAAAAAGATATATGAATAAAATAATATATTTTTTTTATCTCGATTGTTTATACTTGTGATTTTATTATGCATAAAAAATTGCCTCGGCCTTCACTGACCACCGACATACATCGCACTGTAAATAAATATTGAATTGTATTAAAAACGTACAAAAAAAATGGCCCAAACCGTATAGAATGAATCTTTTTTATAAGTTTTATTCAAACAGTCTTTATTTGAACTTAATGGACTGTTGTTTTTTGTTTTTTATTTATTAACTGTTTTATTCTTTTTATCAAACAAAAATCCGAAACAGAAAGAGACACCCGTTTATTTAAATATCTTTTACTTAAATACATTCGTTTTGTTACTTATTTAAAAAAAATGTTTCGTAAATATATACTTTTTCTTTTAAATCTTCAAAGGTTTTGTAAATATATTTTTTAAAAAATGCTGGTGAATATTCGAGCATGTTTGCTATTTGACGTGTTTAAAAACAACCGACGCCATGTGCTTGTGCCAATGTCAAGGTCGAATTACCGGTGTTAGTTGAAATGTGTGCCTGGCAACGCCAGGCGGCGTTGTCTGCTACGGGGTATCTATTCTTTACTTGGTCCAAAAAAAAAAAAAAAACGAATGATTAATCAAAATATATAATTAGTTTTCAGAATTAAAAATCAATGTTTAAAGAAAATACGCTAAAAAAATCGAATGCTTGCATAATAATATACCCCTAAAAAACAAATTAGAGTGGTTGGTGTTCTGTTGCATGCACCTTTTTACAATGCCTCCCACGGAACAGAGTAAGACATCACGGTCGTTTTTGAACGTGGAGAAAAGGTCGGGGTTCTGTTGTAGCGTAAGGTAACATTTACTATTATCTGTTTAAAAATAACTTTACATATGCGATTAAAGGGAAGTAATTCATCGCGATTAAAAAATAAAAATTATTTATTTACTAATTCAGGGAGAAAACTAATTTTGAGCTAAATTAAAAATATAAAAATAAATTTAAGTAAAACTAATTAACGATAGCATTTTAAAACGTAACAATTTTAAAATTTAAGTAAATTTTTAGTCCAAAAAAAAAAAAAAAGAAAAAATTTCACAATTTTCAAATTTATAAATTCAATCGAACTGAAACTTATTGGAAGATAAAATAATACTTTTAATAAAATATAAGTGCATATAGCACGGCCTGAAATTTGAGCCTTGTTTTTAGTTTGGGAAAAATTAGGTCACGTGGCACTCGGCCGATATATAACATTGCCTCATCTGTTTTGATTCGTGCTGGCTTTCACCCCCCCCCCCAAAAAAAAGTTCAAAATACCCCCTTCTCATTTTTCCCTGTCATTATTTCTGTCTGATCAAATAAGATTTTCTATGAGATGTGATCCTGTTAGAGACGTTTGCTGAGTATTGTTAATTGGCATATTGTTGTTTGAGACTCTATTCATCAAACTAGCATTCATTGTTGCCAATTTGCTGATATATTTGGTAATTTTTTCATGGAGATTTTGGAGCCGAAGTGTGTGAAGCGTTTGACAACGTCAATATGGATGTTTAAGCTAATGCATACATATTGGTCGAGGACGTTATTCTTTTGTATACGTGCACGAAGCAATGAGTCATTGCAATGATTCTGCATCATCAGCAAAGAACATCGGTAGCAGAAACAAATGAAACTTTTTTCTTTCACAAATCAATGCCTCTCCCCTGTGCTATTTGGCCACATATTGACCAATCAGGGGTATGGCGCAGTGATCCTTTCTATCCCCTAAGGAATTCGGCCAGCATCCAGTTTGAAGAATAAGAACTCTTTCTTACTGAGAGAGACACCAAACGGAATGGACCCTTTTTCTTCGCTCTCTTCACCTCGGTGTTATTTCAACCGGTATTGACGATTCCACTGGAATAACTACCATGATAGCACCAGGTAGCCGGAGTCCAGCTTTTTACCAGGAACATATCACCCGGTACACATTCTCCTTAATAAACCTGTTATGTGTTACATTTTATGAAGTTGTTGTGTTCGTCATTTCAGAAGCTTGTATTGAATTATTTATTTTCTTAGGTTGTGCCTTAAAAGCATCCAAACCGTAAACATCTCACATATATTTTACTTCATGCATTTTGGTCTTAGTTAAAATGTGGCCAAGGTTGAAAATGCTGCCACTGTCTCTGGTATGGAGATTCAACCCATATTCTGACTTGTTGAATGTGTAGGAAAACAGCAGAAAGAAGAAAATGCTAAAGACTGTCGGAGCGAGTACACAAATTTGTTTTAGCCCACTGTTGATTGGGAAAGGGTTTTTGAAAGAGTCATCGTATTGTACTGCATGTCCTTATGAATAAATGTGATACTTTTAGGAGTCTGCATGCAATCTTTTTGAACAAATGAAATGTTATTTTCTGCTGACAAGGTTAAAGGCCTTGATCAAGTCAATGAAGGTGAAGTACAACAATTGCCTCTGTTTGTAGCTTTTTGTCCTGGAATATACGTATATTATATACATGCTGTATAAGCAACTACAACCTGTTGGGGACAATTGATGTAACACTTCCTGCCACATGCACCAGTCAAAGCGCAATACCATATCACCTCCTTCCATCGTGCTCTTCTCCTGAGATGCCTTCTCTGGGCTGGTCACGCCCTCCACTGACAATGAGGTGATCTAATCAGAGAAGCCATCAATCCTGTTTCTCATTGAGGCTGGATAAAATGACACAGCAGTCAACTTAACACATGGCTTAGAATGGTTAATCAAGATACTGAACTGATTCCAAGTCCCACAATCTACAGTGTTTGCAGTTGGAACCATAACAAGCTATTAATAGTGTCAGTATTGGCAATGGATTACCAACCTTGGTCAGCTTTTGTGTGAGATGCACTGAATTCATTTGAAGGAACCAGTTTAACTAATTCAGGTGAATGTCGGTTCAAGAAAAGACAAGCCATTACACATCTATTTAGCATTCTTTTTCCTTCTCAACATTGCATTATAAGAAAAGAAAACATGCATACATGTGTGTGTGTATTTGTGTGTGTGTTTTTGCTTGTGTACTGTATCGTAGATTTATGATTAAAATCAGTGCGACTTTTTTTTGTCTTACTAAGATATGGCTCTGTTTAGTCTTAGAATGTTTAATCTTCCAGTCTTTATGTCTCTCTGAGAAAGGGTTTATTTATTGCTAATTGATGAGCAATTCAAGTCATTTTTTTTATAGGCCAGAGTGCGCTTATTTTAGTGCCCTTCTCAAAGATCTTGTGTCTAGTTTTCTGGCAAAGCGATAAATGATATATATATATACTAGCTCAACGCCCAAGCATGGTCTTACAATATGCTTACACATGATCTTTTTATTTATGCAGATAGCATACATATTATTATAAAATCAATTCTTTATTGATCATTATATATTAGGAGCGATAATTTACCCTGTGGACTAATTTGCAATAAAAAAAGAATAATAACAAGGAAAATATCGTTCACCAAATTACATCTGTGTTTGTTTACAATATCACGTCAGCTGATATTTGGGCTTGATGATGAATGCTCTGGAAAAGTCACTTATGTGGCGCTACAAACAGGATTTATTTCTACAGGATTATTTTTTACTCAAATTTGAACAATAATGGCGTCAGTACAAAGCAATGATAAACATTGATTGTAACTAGTTCATCAGTTGATAAATTTGCAGAAAGAAAAAAACAAGCTTTGCAGTGAAATGTCTACATCAAGAGGTGCATACAAATAGATTCCCCAATATGAGATAGCAAGAAGGCGAGGATATTGCACAGTTTTCTTTTTAGCAAAACTTCAGTCGCAAGCGAGCTTTTGCAATTTCATTTTCGAGTGTCCTAATAAGAGCTGCTGACAGATAATAAACTATTCAGAAGATATGGTGACTGGCCAACTCGTAGGTATGTCAACTCCTCACTTGCAAAGCAGCTTAAATGAGCGTTTGATGTTTGGCTCCATGAGATTCTAGAAGAAACCGTCTTAAGAGAGAGAGGCACAAACTGTGTGAAGAGTGTGGGAAAACACCAGACTCCAACAGGCGGAAGAACTGTCAGGTGAGGGAACACAGATGCCATAATTGTAGAATTACTGGACACTTATGAAAAGTGTGTCAAAAACCAGAGACGTCAACAATGAAGTCTGCAAGTGATTCAACACGACACCAGTCAAAAGATTTAGTAGCAGAGGATAAGGAACACTAGTGTTTTATGAACGGAGACAGAAATTAGCAGCAATACCACATCTTGCATGGAGCAGGAGTAGATTAAAAAAAAAATGCCTTCCCAAACCACCACTCTCTATAAAAAGTTAAAATATCTTTGGTACTGGAGTTCCATGCCGAATTCGGGCATGCTTTAGATAAGAGAACTTGCATCAGATACATTATATGCAGCTGTGAAACCATCAGCTGTGCATACACCCATTCCTTTCACTCATCATTGCAAAAGGAAGATGAAGGAAGATTTAGAAATGGAAGTTGCGTTTGACATCATCAAGCAAGTACCAGCAGGTAGACCTACAGTCTGGTGTTAGAGGATGGTGGCCGCAACAAAGAAAGACAAATCACCAAGAAGGGCGCTGGACCTACAAAAGTTGGATACCGCAATGATGAGGGGAAACCCATCACATTCTGTTCCCATTTTATCAAGTGTTTTTATGCCTGTGTGAACCAAGAAGACAGTTTTAGATGCATGGAAAAGATATCACAGTTTACTGCTCTCCCCAACAGTACCAGGCAAAACCACATTCATAATAGAGTGGGACTGTTATCAATACCTTAGAACACCCCAAGGTTTCCACACATCTGGGGATACGTATACCTGCGGTTTGACATTACAGTAAACATGCATCACCAGGACCTTAGTTTATCACCAGCCAAAATTTTATATGGTTGAACAATCAGGGATCACAATCCTATACTTCACAAGAAGCACCAGATTCACGATCGGTGGACAGAAACCAAAGAATTGAGAGAAAGGGCGATGGCAAAAAGACATATGCTAAACAAAGAACAGTATAGCATGTATAGCTGTCGACTCCAACAGCGTCAGGTCAGCGAATCTGTTCAAGTGCAGAATCAGGAGGTTGTTGGTTGGTTGGTTGTTTTACGGCATATCAACCCTTTTCGGGTTATTTAATGCCGAATCCAAAGATTTTGAAGAAAAAGTTTTTTTAATATAATATATTTGTTGTTTTCACGTCGGTTTCTATTTAACCCATAGTTGGGACCCTAACAGGTACTACCACTCCGGGTCAGAGTGGACCTGGGAGCAATGGTAATTAAAGGGTGGCTCCACACTCCCCAAAGCCCACAAGCTGGGGCCTCACCACTGGATATAGTTTAAGGTCATATCCAGGACCCTCATTGAGGGACTTTTACCCTCTGCAGGGAGGGGGGGGCAGTCGGCGTATTCTAATGCCCCACCAACAGGGCCCAGAGTCAGGAGGAACCATATCTGCGACGAGGGACAGAAATGGGGAGAGTTGTCGCGACCATGGGTAATAGGCAATCCTGGATACAGTTGGATGGAACCACCAGTACGACATTATGCAATTGTTGTTTTCTCCAGAAGATCCAACCTGTCATGGATATGCCAAATTATTTGCCCATACAATCACCGCCTCAACCACCTTCTGAAAGGCCAAGAATGGAGACAGTGTATCCCCATGTGACATACACAAGATGATCAACGTGTGACCAGACACACACACACAGACTTTCAGCTTTATATTATATATATATATATATATATATATATATATATATAATATAAAGCTGAATGTGTGTGTGTGTGTGTGTGTGTATCTGGTCACGAATAGGCTCCTATATGGTTGACTATTTTAAAAAACTGATTACATATAATGATAGAAGATGTATCGAGACACACGAATTAGTATATTTGATCTGGCAGAACGGTGATTCATTAAAAGTGTAGGGTCTGCATACACGCCTGGTCCACAAAGTATGGATATAAAAAATGTAAAAATTAAAGAAAAACGTTTACAAGTGTTTTTGATATAGATGTACATAAGAATACTTTGATAAGTATGTTTTAACTTAAATAGGGATGTTATAATAAAATTGTGGGGTCTGCATTCACGCCTGGCCTCCATAGAATGGAAATAGGCACAAACTTTAATAAAGACTTTTGATATCTATCTGCGTGAGTATACTTTGATAATTATGTTTCAGTTTGAAGAAATATAGTATAATAAAATTATGGGGTGTTTGTTCGCGCCTAACCTCCATAGAATGGAATTATTTTTTTAGAAGGTTTTTTAATATAGATCCACAGAATATTGTGATAAGTGTTTCAGTGGGAACAAGTATGATATAATAAATTATGGGGGTCTATTTATTTATTTTTTTACTTTCATCATATTTGGCTTTGGTTTTGATACCCCCAAATTCGAAGCTATCTCTTTACAACTCTTCCTTTTCATAACCTATCATACTTTCATAAATCAGAGTCCATTTTCTGTAGGCTGTTTTTGAACCCAGTCAACAACGGGTATTTTTGCTAGTATATATATATATATATATATATATATATATAGTGTTATGAAAATATATATGGCAATTAAGCTACACATAATATTCTGCGTTTTATTCTACTGAGAGTTCGTCAAGCTTCTGACGAATTCTTACGAGAATGAAACGCAGAATATTCTGTGTAGCTTAATTGCCATATATATTTTCATAACTTACTACCTAACTCTACCTATATATTGAGCACTGTCAAAGTAAATGCTGAAAAATTTATGCATAAAATTATATCTTCGCATATTAATTTATGTGATTAAATATGAAGTAATCCTATATATATATATATATATATATATATATATATATATATATATACGAGGGGCGTGCAATAAGTAATGCCCCTGACCCACTTCCAGTTGTCTGATCTAGCTGAAATTTTGCATGTGCAATGATTTATATCTCTGCAGGTTATGTAGCAAATTACAGCTCTGAACTAATTGTGGTTTCTATTTTATATTTTTTAGGTGTTTGAACTGAGTCAGGTGTGAAATGGAGCCTGTTGAATGTCGAGCAGCGATCCAGTTTTTGTATTTGAAAGGACGCACACCACAGGAGACTTTTGATGAAATAAAAGAAACTTATGTTGATAATGCCTCATCATATGACCTTGTAAAATGCTGGCATTGTGAATTCAAACATGGCCGGAAGTCTGTGGAAACATCTCCCAGACCTGGTCGCCCCCCTTCTGCTATTGATGAGGCATCTGTCCATCAAGTTGAGGCTGCCATTTTGGAAGATCGGCGCATTACTATTCGCCAAATAGCCCAAGATGTCAAGATTAATACAAGATCTGTGGAAACTATCATTCATGACCATTTGCATATGCATAAGGTGTCTGTCAGATGGATTCCCAGGTTGCTCACACCATTCCAGAAGCGAGGATGAATTTGGAGATGTGCCAAGAAGATAAGAAAGTTTTTCAAAAGACTGATTACACAGGATAAAAACCTGGGTCCATCACTATGATCCAGAGACCAAAGCCCAGTCAATGCAGTGGAAGCACTTGCACTCACTACCTCCAAAGAAGGCAAGGGTGCAGTCCTCCACTGGCAAGGTCATGCTCACAGTCTTCTGGGACCAGGACGGAGTAGTGATGACAGATTTCCTGGCAAAGGGTACCACAATTGCAGGAGCCTATTATGCTTCACTGTTGAGGAAAAAGCTATCAAAATCAAGAGGGGGAGGGCAAGATCAGCAAAGGTACCCTCCTCCTGTAGGACAACGCTCCAGTCCACAACTCGCATGTTGCCAGATCAGAAGCACGGGCATGTGGTTATGAAATACTCCCCTATCCTCCCTACTCTCCTGACCTTGCACCCTCTGACTTTCACCTCTTCTCAGCCATGAAGTTGTTTTTGAAAGGAAAGCGTTTCCCAGATGATGCAGCCTTGATTTCTGAAGTCACGTCGTGGTTGGAGGACCAACCTGGGGTGTTCTAGAAAAACGGTCTCCAGAGCTGCATCAAACGATGGGAGAAATGCATAACTCTGGGTGGTTCCTATGTAGAGAAAGACTAATAACTATGCCAAGTTTCGTTACTTGCTCTACTGCTATGGGAAGTGGGTCAGGGACATTACTTATTGCACGCCCCTCGTATATATATATATATATATATATATATATATAAATATATATATATATATATATATATATATTTCTGAAACGATCGTACAAATTATTGATTTTGTTGTTGTTCCTTCTTATGAAACGGATTTTTAATTTAATTATAATTTGATTTTTTAAATTATTAATCACATTACTAAATATTAAATTAGCTCTAGGATATTTACCTATCGAGCTTATTAGATATCTAAATTACAACGAGCACTTTTCTTTCCCTGTATTTTAATTAAACTAGTAATTTCACTGTTACATTAAAATACACTCTGCTCTTTAGATTATTGTTCTAATCTCCTTTGTATATATATATATATATATATATGAATTTAGGAAAACTCATCCCCGAAAAACTCGTCCTTTTTTTTGCTAGGTAGGAAAATTGGTCCCTCATTGAATAAATATCGATTGAATACACATTTTATGACCGTTCTTGAAGATATTGTCTTTAAAAGAGAATACACATTCCATAATATTTAAAAAAAAATATTTTTACTTGTTTATTGTTGTTTTAAAAAAATTAAATTTGATTTTTCTGTTTATTTTCTACCTAGCTTTGTAAGATTTTAGTGGTCCAACTTATTTTTAAGAGTCTCGATAATCGCTCAAAAATAGAAAATTAAAGAAAATACTGAGGTAGATATAGTTTTAGAACGAGCCCCTTCTCCAAAAAAAAAAAATAGGTAATGTCCAAGATGACTGCTTGGAAAAAAAAAATCAACTACCGGAAGTGGATACGGTTGATTATGTAACGAAACCGAACGGAAGACAGGAAAAACGAAACCATATATTTATAAAAAAATATTTTAGTTTTTAACATTTCTTATGTTATTACGAAACAAACAAACAAAAAAGAAAATACTTCTTGTATTATCAAATAATAAAACATATTTTATTTAAAAAATGAATTTAGTTTAAACAATTTTTGTGTTCACGAAAGCCATCTTTTCTTGATGTGTTTCACTAAACTGTCGACAGGTGGCGCTTCTGAGTCAAAAAAACATTTAAATTATTAATTGGTTGTTGACCCTTCAAGTTGCTTTAATTTTAAAAAACGTTTCATTTAAATTATTTAAATGTTCGAAAAAAAAAAAGAAGCTCTTTTACTTTATAAAAAGCCAATGTTTTTATTGCAAAACTGTTTTATTAAATAAATATTTTTACAATTATATATTGATATATTTTGATACGATAAATGTTTTTATAATTATATATTGATACATTTTGATAAAATAAATGTTTGGGTTTCAAATATTTTTCTGTTCGAAAAAAAAAATCTTGTTTGTTACTTATTTGCCGCGTTATTTGACCAAAAAGAAATTGGAGTTATCGCCGCTAACAATAGCCGCCGTCTACATACTGCAGAAGTGCCCCCAAAATGACTTTTTAATGATACCCTCCCCTCCTCATTTTAAGAATGGGTTCCGAAATAATAACGTTATTATTTCAGCATGGTACCAAAAATACATAAGTACCGTGTTTTTTGTTGTTTCGTAAATACACAAGAATTGTTTAAACTGAATTAATTTTTCTAAATAAAATAATTGCTTTCTTTGATAATATGTGTCTTCTTTTATTTCTGTTTCGTAATAAAACAAAAAAAGTGTTAAAACTAAAGCATTTTTAAAATGAATATATGGTTTCGTTTTTCGTGTCTTGACTCCCTGATCAAGTTTATTTTTTTAAAACAAGAGTTAAAAATAATTAAAAAAAAATATTATGGGGGTCCCGGTACTGCCATCACTGCGTCATAGTCTCTTTTAAAAATATATCCTTCAAGAACTGTCATAAATGTGTTTTCAATATGTGTGTGTGTGTGTGTGTGTGTGTATATATATATATATATATATATATATATATATATATATATATATATATATATATATATATATTAGCTACAGTGCACGTGCACGTCGTCTATGTCGGATGCAGAGTTTTTCAACGTTTATAGCCAAGATAAAAGGTAAAAATAAATAAATAAAAATATTTCTATTCGCCAAATAGCCCAAGATGTCAAGATTAATACAAGATCTGTGGAAACTATCATTCATGACCATTTGCATATGCATAAGGTGTCTGTCAGATGGATTCCCAGGTTGCTCACACCATTCCAGAAGCGAGGATGAATTTGGAGATGTGCCAAGAAGATAAGAAAGTTTTTCAAAAGACTGATTACACAGGATGAAACCTGGGTCCATCACTATGATCCAGAGACCAAAGCCCAGTCAATGCAGTGGAAGCACTTGCACTCACTACCTCCAAAGAAGGCAAGGGTGCAGTCCTCCACTGGCAAGGTCATGCTCACAGTCTTCTGGGACCAGGACGGAGTAGTGATGACAGATTTCCTGGCAAAGGGTACCACAATTGCAGGAGCCTATTATGCTTCACTGTTGAGGAAAAAGCTATCAAAATCAAGAACTGTCATAAATGTGTTTTCAATATATGTGTGTGTGTGTGTGTGTGTGTGTGTGTGTATATATATATATATATATATATATATATATATATATATATATATATATATATATATATATATATTAGCTACAGTGCACGTGCACGTCGTCTATGTCGGATGAAGAGTTTTTCAACGTTTATAGCCAAGATAAAAGGTAAAAATAAATAAATAAAAATATTTCTTAAATGTTTTGTAAATTTGTGGATTAACATATTCCGCCTATCTCCTGTCACTGGACATGAACACCTTGAATATTTGGTTTTATTATTTTCAATACTTGAATATTTGGTTATATTATTTTCAATACTTGATTTCTCCACGTTAAAAAACGACCCTGGTGTCTAACTCTGTCCCGTGGGGAGGCATTGTAAATAGGTACTTGATTTCAACTGACAATTTTGGCGATATATTCATCATGGCCAAATGAGAAAAAATTATTTGTTTTTCTGAGGTAAATTTAAGTAGCATGTATTTCATGTCAGCACTTTACACTAAAAATATGAAATACCGACTTCGCCTTAATACCCCCCCCCCCTCGCAAAAAAAAAAAAAATAAAAATAAAAACGAGATAAATTATCTGTTAAAAATAACATATAATAACGGTTAAAGGGAAGTAATTCAATCTATTAAACGATATTTATTAAATTAAATTAAAAATATAATAATAAATTTAAGTAAATTAATTAATGATAAAATTTGAAAAACTAACACTTTTAAAATTGAAGTAAATTTTAAGCACAATTAATGGATTTTATGATTTTTTAAATCTATAACCTCAATCGAAGCTTTTTTTTTTTTTTTTAAATATAATACTACTTGTGATAAACATATTTTTTTTAGATATAATACTACTTGTGATAAAAATATATATCTAAAATTAATCATAATAATGAAATTAGAGAGATTAAAAAAGGGGCAAAATAAAATAATAAAATCAGACAATAAGAAATATTCTAGGCTACTGGTGACCCGTTGGGTCAGTATATGTTATAGCTAGCTATGGAATAGTGAATATACAGAATTAATGTGTAAGCATGATACTCATGACAGAAACAAAATATTTTTAACAATTACGTAAATGTATCTATATATATGTGTGTATGTGTGTGTGTATGTGTGTGTGTGTGTGTGTGTGTATATCTTTGCTACATAACAAAAACTTTGTGTGAAAGTATATTAAAATGGCAGAAAATATAAATACATAGATTTCTGAGTCGTTTGAACATTAAACCGAATTATATCCCCAGTGTGTGTATGTGTATTGAAAGTCATAAACTGTCACATTAATAAGACAAAGTTTATGCCTTTCAATGTGGAAAGGCTCTGGCTGGAACAACACTGAAAGAAGTCGCTGAGTTTACATATCTGGGCAGCAACATAGTTTCTGCAGAGAGAGATATCGAAATTTGCATCTCAAAAGTATGGGCCACATTGGATGGGCTACGTTCAGTATGTACTTCAAGGCTAACTGACAAACTGAAAAGGCAGTTCTTCAGGGCAGTGGTAGAATCTGTTGTTGTTTACGGTGCTACAGCCTGGACACTCACCAAAAGATTGGAAAGAAAACTAGATGGCACATAAACCTGTATGCTACGAACAGTATTAAATATATCTTGGCAAAATCATCCCATGAAGCAGCAACTTTATGGCAACTTACCTGTCATATCTATACTATCAGGGAGAGATGCTTACGATTTGCCAGTCACTGTCTGAGGAGCAAGCATGAATTGGTGAGTGATGTATTGCTATGGACTTCACAACATAGACGCGTAAGCAAAGGACGACCTAGATCCACGTACATCCAGCAAATAGCACACAACGCCAACTGTGAACCTGAAGATCTGAGGCAGCTGATGGAAGACAGGAGACTCTGGAGAGGAAGAGTCACCTGGATCTGGGAAAGGAGCCTGTCCTGATGATGTATGTGATTATCTTTACTCGATTTCATAATGAAAAATTATTAATTGATAAATGTTGTATTGTTTTGTTTGTTGTTACGATAAGATGCAGAGAACTAAGTATTATAGTATTTGTTTGATACACTGTAAGGAATTAATACAAAATTGGTACATTACTATAAATATGGCATCATCAGCAAAGAGCATCTCACATATATTTTACGTCATGCATTTTAGTCTTAGTTAAAATGTGGCCAAGGTTGAAAAGGTTGCCACTGTCTCTGGTATGGAGATTCAATCCATCATCTGACTTGTTGAATGTGTAGGAAAAACAGCAGAAAGAAGAAAATGCTAAAGACTCTCAGTGCAATTACACAACCCTGTTTAACCTTGCTCTTGGTAAGGAAAGGGTTTTAGAAAGAGACATTGTACTATACGGTGGCCTGCATGTCATCATGAATAAACGTGATACTTCCAGGAGCCTTGAGGGACATCCAATCTTCTACAACAAATGAAAAGGCCTTGGCCAGGTCGATGAAGGTGATGTACAGGAATTGCTTTTGTTTGTTGCATATTTACTTGGAACTCTTATAGAGAAAAGATTATATCGACGGTGGATTTTCCTGTTCTAAGCTTATATAGTTGCTTGGATATACATGCTCTGCAAGTAACTGCAGTCTGTTGATGACGATCGAAGTTAAGACGTTTCCAAAAACATGAATTTAGTAAATTCCACAGTAATTATTGCAGTCGCCATGATCACACTTATTTTTACATGGATAAATGATGCTTGCATCACACATCTTCTGACAAACCCTTTCTTCTTCCTAGCATTGTAGTATTATAAGTAAAGAAAACATGCATACATAATATACATATATGTGTGTGTGTGTGTGTGTGTGTGTGTGTGTGTGATAACTTTATAATATAAATCAGTGTGACAGTGGCCTTGTTGCTGTCTAATTAAGGTATGCCCCTGTTTAGTCTTGGGAAAGGGTAATTTACTGCTAATCAACGAGGCAGCTCAGTCATTTTTTTCTAGGCCAGAATGTGCAGACTTATGAAAAACACAGCTGAACTTGTTTCTAGTTTCCTGGTAACAAGGTAAATTATTTATATATATATATATATATATATATATATATATATATATATATATATATATATTCCACAGCCGAACCAACGTTGCAGCCCACAAGAGCCAAGAAAGCCAACAAACCGGAAGTTCAAAACTTGAGTTTCGCCCTCATTTGGGCTCATCAGTTAGACACATTCGAGCTCAGGATTTGAAATCCGAGCCTCTTGCATGCTAGGCGAGCACTCTACCAACTGAGCAAATATGCCACACACACAAGAATGTCTATTAATTTACACAGATCAAGTAACCTGTGGCACAGATCCGACTGGAAAGAACCTACCTCATATCGAACAAGGGACGAGGTATCAAACCAACTTTAACCCAAGCCAACGTCTCACTAGTAGGAATTTTATATACTCGAAAGGACGATGTCACCAAAACAAGCTAACCTTACAAGTAATCAATAGAATGCTCAGAAAGTGTGAGAGAATATATAATTATTTTCCACATTTAACCATTTTGCTCAGTTGGTAGAGTGCTCGCCTAGCATGCAAGAGGCTCGGGTTCCAAATCCTGAGTTCGGATGTGTCTAACTGATGAGCCCAAATGAGGGCGAAACTCAAGTCTTGACTTCCAGTTTGTTGGCTTTCTTGGCTTTTGTGGGTTACGACGTTGGTTCGGCTGTAGACAATAGTTATATATTCTCTCACACTTTCTGAATATATATATATATATATATATATATATATATATATATATATATAATAAAAGTCTTGATATTGACAATTTATTCAAATTTTCAAAAAATAAACCTGTAAACCTATAAGTAAGGTATACAAAATTTTATAGCATGAAGACCTGATATTTGCCTAATATTGAATGAATAGTATCCTAGCAAGGAGGTACATCTCAATATTTATATACTAGCAGGATTGATTGAGGCTCAGCGAATATTTTACGCTTCCAATACCTTTATTGTTATCAAAATTGTTATCAAAATACTTTTATTGTTATCAAAATTGATTTATAGATTGTTTTTAGAATTATTTTTTTCCGGTAAGGTAAACATCTAACAAAATATAATTTAAAAAAAACATAAAACATTTATAGATTGTTTTCATAATTTTTTTTACGGTAAGGTTGTATAAAAATGTAGCAAAATATCATTTAAAAAACGCATGTAACATTTATACAGGTTTAAGAATAATTTTTTTTTTTGTACAGAAAGATTGTATAAAAATATATCAAAGTATAATTTTAGTTTGCACGCACTTTTAGAAACGGAAGAGTTATCGCCCCTGTTCTTTAGCCGACAAGCGACATCTGTCGGCGGTTCTTGAAACTAAAATACACACATTCGCCTCATGTTACTGACATGCAGAAGTGCCGAAATTTTACTTTGCAGGATGTGAAAACGCAGGTAATGTCGTTAAAGAGGGTTTGCGGGTAATATGAGAAAAATAAGGGATTCAAAATGTTTCTAATCTTAAACATTATTACATGAGGAGTCATTTCGAGTAAACATTTAAGGTCAACAAGACTGCTTCGTGTTTATGGCTTGGTTGAGCGCAGCCGCATTAGATTCTTACACGATTAAATTGTTCACACATTTTAATTGTGCATTTCTTTTCTTTATATGGTAAAATAAATTACATTTTACTCGAAATGACTCCTCATGTAATAAGAAACATTTTGAATGCCTTATTTTGCTCATATCACCTGCAAATCCTCTTCAGCAACATTACCCACCGCGGAAAGAAAAGAAAACTAAAAGAAAAAAATTGGGTGCTTCTACACTATTGGGACGAGATTTTCGGGAATCGTAAAATTGAATTTCACATGAAAACAATGGTATCTACGTATTCCTCGTATTTTTTTTTTAACGATTATGTCCAGAAATTACGAAAATCGATAGGTAGAAAAATTTTTATTAAAGAAAATAAAAATAGAATTTGATAAAAACGAGCGTAAAACACATGAACGTTCAACAGGGAGGTAATTTTTCGTTTGAATAAAACAAAGATGGCGGCAATATTTCACCTGCTAACACGATTAAAGTTGCTTTTGTTTTTTTGTTTTTTTAAATAATTCAATAATATTCAGGCAATTTCGACTGCATAATTTGGAAGCTACCATTGTAAGTTATTAGAATTGATAGAAAAAAAATCAATTGAAACCATTGTTTTTTATCTGAAAATTCCATTTATCGCCTACAAAATCTGGCCCCAATAATGTAGAAGTAGCAAAATGTCTTTTACATCTTATACCTTTTTTTTGTGACATATTTTTTAAAATAAAGACGACTCAATAGCCAACTAAAAAAATAATCTTTCACCAGCTTCGTTTCGATGCTTGTATACAACTTCGGTGCACATCCCATTGCTCAAAACAAATGCACACCCGACAGATTACATAACTATATACGCTCTTCTCCAGTTGATGTTCAATCTCTATTATATTCCACGTTAATTCTTTCCACTTCGTCTATAAGACTAGCTTTGCCTATCCGTCGGCAATAGGCAATGTGTATTGCATCTAATTCAATACAATGTTTACTAAACCCCATAGGCTCGGTGTTGCCATTCTTTGCTTTCGTGCAACCATACATAGCTGTGTCAGAAGTGTCCTTGAAATTGTGTGCAGGCTTCGGAACGATGCTGGTGAAAAGTTGCTGGAAGAGCCCAGTGGCGCTTTTCAGCCAGTAGGCTCAGCAAAGTTTAAGGATCTGTATTACTATACACATAGATTCGAAAAAGTTGTCAAAAAACAAATATATAACAAATAAATGTTATCAAAGGCAAGATGAGGTACTTTTTCTATAAGTTATAATTTAATGTAAAGTGTTTATTCGGCTCGAAAAACAGTGTTTTTTTACCAATGTATTTGAAAAATGCAAATGGTGGCGGACTGTGTTGAATACGTAAGTTTGGGAAAATGAGTTAAAACTAAAAAAACTATACAAAATACTGATAGAAATCCACTGAATATATGTCAGCCTATGTAACGGTAACATATATTGAGTGGGTTTCTAATAGTATTTTGTATAATTTTTTAGCTTTAACTCATTTCCCAAACTTACGTATTCAACACAAAGTCCGCCGCTATTTGCATTTTTCAAATATATCGGTATACACTGTATGTTTTTTTCGAGTTGAATAAACACTTTACATTAAATAAAAACACTAAAACATTATCCAGTTAGGTAGAAAAGTAACGTATCTTGCCTTTGACAACATTTATTTGTTATGTATTTGTTTTTTTGACAACTTTTCCGAATCTATGTGTATAGTAAAACAAACCCAAGGTTAATTATACCTTCGGATTTAATATACATTTTGCAATAAATAAACAAACAAATTAAATGTTGCTTTAAAACAAACTTTATTTCAACAAGGTTTAAATTGAACACAATTATTTTTGAAAAACAAATATACAACTCAATAAAAAAGGATGTAGTAAATGTAGAAAGTGTTCGTTTTGTATGTATTTGCGTTTTATATACAGTCGTTGGTTTCGTTTCGTTTTTAAATAATTAGAATAAAAAAATGAGCATGTTTATTATCATTGTACTAACTTGCTAAAACTACTCGTTAAATAAATCATTATACTAAAAAAACAAAACAAAAAACAAACAAAAAAAAAACAAACAAAAAAAAAAACGATGTTTGGTTCTTGCTAAGAATCAGACAAGATTTCTAAATACGATTTTAATTTTTTGTTATGCAAAATTTTTCTTTTGTAAGGAAAAAATATATTTAAAATTTTAGTGAATGAATACAAACATCTAGTTCGGTATTTAAAATTTAAAGATAACCTTGCGAATAGAACGAATCCAACAGTGATTTTAAACAAGAGATTGCCAAGTATATTAACTGGATCTGATATGAATTGAATTTTATAGGAACGAATAAAGTATTATTTTTTTTTTGTTTTGGTGCTCAAACAAAAGACTTTATATTATAAATAATTGAATAGTCTAGATAAATCCTTCTCATAGTGAATGTTCTAAAACATGTACTTTTCTAATTGTCATAATGTATGCCTAACTGTTTATCTTTCGTTATCCGAGATTCCTGACAGTCATATATTTTAAAAAATCACTAATAAAAGCAAATTAAAATCAATAAATAACATTAAACAAATTGAACAATGGAAAATATATACACATGATATCAAACGATATCATCGATCATGTGATCAAATTAATCGATTGCATTATCAATCGATATACAAAATCACAGCAGTTCTGCAAAGTCTTCCAAATTAATACCTTCTTCGTTCCAAAACATTGTAGATGCGAAATCTTCACCTGAGCAGAAAGTCGAGACCAAATCTTCCAGACATTTCAGGGATTCGAAATCGCCATCGTTCAAAATATCAGATTTAGAGTTTGGGAACATTTCGGTGCATTGGTTGATATGCTCCTCGTTATTTGATGTTGCATTAATAATGTCATCTTCAACAAAAGTGAGATGTTGGGCTTCTTCGCCGGTTTGTTCAGAAAAAGTCGTATTTTTATCGTTCTCAACACCAAGAAAAATGTTTGCGTTGCATATTGGTGTATTTATAGGCGAATCCTCGCCTAAGAATTGAACATTTTCCATTATTTTATTGTTGGCTTGAGAGAACGGCAAAATTTGAAAACTTTTTGACTTACTATTATTGTTGGCACTGCATTCATGGCTGCAAGATTCTGGATCAAAATAGACCCCGTTTTGCTCAGGTGCGTGAAAAAGCGTTTCAGAGAGACCCTCCGATTTGGAGTGGGTGGACGAAAATTCCATCATCTCTCTGTAGTTGTCTTGGCCAGCTGTCATGATAACGGGGTCGTATTTCGTCTGCCTTTCGTATAAGTGTTCATTACTGAATGCCGGTGACTCCTTGTAGAATTCGGTCTCTGGCAGCTGAACACATACGCTGTTCTTGTTGGAATGAATCTCGCGTATCTCGGACGGCATTTCAGAAACGGTGAATTTGGTGCTTTCCTCTCTACCGACCATGTAAGGAGAGTTTTCTTGCGCCACCGCTTGGTTCATTTGTGTGTTGGTTACCTTGAAGAAGGTGGATTTATGGAGATATTTCTGAGGAATTCCACCTTTGCTTGGCACCGTTTGCATGTAATACATCCCATGTTGTTGATAGGGGTAGGCAGGGATTTTGTTAGAATGTTTAATCCGTGGTTTCGATTTAAACTCGAAATCGGGATAATCTAATTGGTGTTGTTTCTTGATAAGTTCTGCCTCTTTGAAGTAAGGGTTTTTCTGTTCCGCAGACATTTCACTCCATATTTTCCCGAGAAGGGCATTGGCCTCGATAATGGTGATGGTCGGATTTTGTTCACGTATTTGTTTTCTGAACTGTTTGCACCAGACGAAATAAGCATTCAGGGGCTTTTTAACACGACCATTCTTTTTCTGAACACATGAAGCGTTCATTTTAACATCTTTCCTTTTTCTAACATGACCATTCTGGAACACTGATGCGTCCATTTTGGAAAAAAAAAATTGTTAACTTTAAAACTTTTTTTTTTTTGCGAAAGAATCGGCCAAAAAGGATCGTTTTTAATTTAAGTATTAAAATAAAAGTTAAACGCTGTGGATTTGTTTGCTTGTTATGGTAGCTAGAATGTTTTGGGTGGCGTCTCAAAAAGAAAATGACTTGGCGTCTCAAATGAAAAACAGCTAATGATAAGAGAAGTAGTGGGAGGAAGTGAATGCTGTAAATGATTAACAAAGAAAGTGGTGAAGAGAGCGAAAGAGAAGGAGTTTTGGGAGTAGGAGGAGGAAGAAGAAGAAGAAGAAGAGGAGGAGGAGATTGAGTAGAGGAAAGCGCAACGTGCCTTAAGACATTAGGATGAGAAAGAGGAGAAAAATAGAGAATGAGAAGAAAGGCGTAGAGAGAGGGGTGAAGGCGGTGAAGGGGGAGGGAATGAGAGATAAAATAGTTGAACATAAAGAGAGAGGGAGGCCAAAAAAGAGAGAACAAGAGAAAGAGTAAAGAAGAAAACGAGAGAAGAAGAATACAGAGAGAGAGAGAGAGAGAGAGAGAGAGAAAGAGAGAGAGAAAGAGAGAGAGAGAGAGGGAGGGGGGAAGTTGAAAAGATAGGGAGAAAAGAGAGGAAGAGGACGAGAGACACACACAACATTAAATAGAAAGATGGGAAAGGCGCATTAAAAATAAATGGATCAATCAAAATATATAATTAATTTTCACTATTAAAAATCAATGGTTCTAATGAACATTAAACAAAATACGATAAAAACATCAAATGCTTGCATAATAGTATATACTTGCCTTGCGATCAAAGCAATTAAATATGGAATGTGTTTTACTGTAAGGAAAAATCCAGCTGAAAAAAGGAGCCAAATATCTTAATCTAAAAGAATATTTCTTCCTTTGACCGAAGACAGAAAAAGAGTAGATTTTTTAATTTGAATTATCTATTTGTTAAAATACTTTTCAATCATTGCAATGTTCGATGACGGATGTGTGTGTGTGTGTGTGTGTGTGTGTGTGTGTGTGTGTGTGTGTTGTGTTATAAATAATTAAATAGGGCTCAACTTTACTGCAGTTTCGTATTTGATCCGGTCCTCAGATTTGTATTTTATCCCACACGTCCGTATACATTTGAATGTAAGCTCAAACAAACTCAAATTAAATTTATAACGTTATTTTCTTTTTTTTTTTTTCAAATTTATTTAGCACGGCGTCAGCTCGTGGACTAATTTTTACGTTATTAATTGCGTATTGAGAATATTTGAAACGTGGCAGAAGTGATATTGAGCCCCGTGCTTATGCACGATTGCACGGTCTGCTGTCTTATATAGACTTTGTTTTTATTCCGTGGAGAGTGGTGTATGGCCCCTTATATATATATATATATATATATATATATATATATATATATATATATATATATATATATATATATATATATATATATATAAAGTGAACGTGTATGTCTGTCTGTCTGTGTACATTTTCATTCGCAATAACTCTGTTAATTTTCAGTCTACAGACTCGAAATTTGATATACAGGGTACTGAAGTTTGGAAAAATCTAGGTGATCGGTGTTCAGCCAGAAATTTGTCTGTTAAGGGATCAAAGTTCAACGATTTGACCTGTGAGAACTCTACCAAACTCCTCCGACAATTTTGGGTCTAAACACTTGAAATTTTAGATATAGGTTCCTTGGACATGGATCTAACTTAATAACTTGATTTGAGCCCAAAACAATAAATGTTAAGGGTTCATAATAGGGGTCAAAGTTTAAAAAATTAACCGTTTTTTTTTTTTTTTTTTTTTTTTTTTTTGCTCAGCATACACCTCCAAACACCCGGCCAACGCCGGGCACCCATGCTAGTATATCTATAAAAGTGAACGTGCCTGTGTGTCTGTCTGTGTATATTTCCCTATGCAATAACTCTGTCAATTTTTAGTCTACAGACTCGAAATTTGATATGCAGAGTACTGAGATTTGGGAAAATCTAGGTGATCGGTGTTCAGCCAGAAATTTGTCTGTTAATGGATCAAATTTCAACGATTTGACCTTTGAGAACTCTACCAAGCTCCTCCGACAATTTTGGGTCTAAACACTTGAAATTTTAGATATAGGTTCCTTGGATATGGATCTAACTTGATTTGAGCCCAAAACAATAAATGTTAAGGGGGTCAAAAAAGGGTGTCAAAGTTAAAAAAAAAAATGACTTCTGCGGTCTCTTTCAAATTACTCAGACAATTTCTGGTCTAAACATTTGAAATTTTACATAAAGGCTATTCAGAGATAGGGCAAGCTTTTTCATTGGTTTGGGTCGAAAATTTTTAGTTACCAATATATAAATGTATGTATGTATGTTTGCATGTCTGCCTAAAACTTTCGACAGAGGCGACGGATTTTACCAAGATCAGTATCGTTTTTAAGTTCGACCTTTCATACGACAAATATCGAAAAATTGGCTAAAAACATTAATATCTTCACCATCAACTTACGTTTGAACAGGTTAAAAATACATTCGAATTTAAAGTCGGGGATTAATTGTGCAGATAAAGTTAACATAGAACTATCCCCCATTTCTGGGCCATTCTAATATTTTAGGACAGTTGACTAAAATTTTTAAACACTACCCATAAACCTGACTGGCAAAGTTGTAAAGCCACATATAATTGTTTAAAAACGTAAAAACAGCCCCCTAATTTGACACAACAACACTTTTTTATCCCCACCACCAATGAAGGATTTGTCTCAGGTGACTCAAATTAACCAATCAAAGGAAATGAAAATTGAAAATTAAGAAAACACATTTGCTTTGAATATTTAAAAAATGTAAAACCACTCTGGCTTATGTGCATCTTCCTCTTAATATTTACCGATTTTACAATATTTTTCCGGTTTATTTTTTTATTTACTTTTCAAAATAGAATTATGGTTAAAGTGTAGTATGTGTTCTGATACTATATTTTATGCTTTCTGTTCTTGGTCAATGTAAGAAATCTTTCTAGATTAAGGCAATAAAGTTTAGTATCCAAACAGTTACTTAACTTTAATTATGTTTTGAAAAGTAAAACATGAGATAAAAATAAACCGAAAAGAAAAAAATATTGTAAAATCGGCAAATATTCAGAGCTGACATAAGAAAAACATTAGTTTTCATTTTTAAACTATTCAAAGCAGAGGAATTTTTCTTCAATTTCAATTGGTTGTTTCTGATTGGTTTATTGGAGCCATGTGAAACAAATATTTGATTTAATAGATGGCAGACAGTAGTAGGATTAAACGTGCTGACCATTTTATGTTAATTTTATCTACTAAACTTATCTCACATATATATTCAAAAATGATTATTTTGCTTTGTTTTGTTTATCGCAAAAGATAATTTATTCAATAAACCGATTTATTTAAAACTATCTGTCTGTGTTCTGGCGTTGCACAGGATAGAAGATTAACTGTAGAAATTCCATAATATTACAGAATAGTTAACTTGTTTATAATGGGAAATTAAATAAGAACGTTATTTTAGTAAGATACGTAAAATTCAGAATTACTGTTTATGCATCAATATTTACAAGATGAAGTTGGGGGGGGGTTGCGTGCGTATATATATATATATATATATATATATATATATATATATATATATATATATATATATATATACATACATCAAAGAGTGGCGCTAAAAGCCTCAAATGATTAGATTGTTATGGATGGTTCTTTTAAGGGTCTTTAGCCGGTTAAAATAGTTTTAAGAGTAAAAAATTGGTCCAAATTGTATTTATGTATTGAAATTAATTGCTGACAATTACAAAGCATATATATATATATATATATATATATATATATATATATATATATATATATATATATATATATGTGTCAAAGCCCCCCCTCCTCCTTTGAGTTGAGCACTGTCGTATTTCACCTGTTGTATTTCACCTGTTGCTTATTTTAGCCATTAAGTGAAGCCCGCTGTTTGTTTATAAACAAACTATCAGCTAGAGCACTGTTAAGCGTTGGGAAGATGGTTATTTAATAGACATTTGATGAATCATTTACTGATAGGTTTGATCCACGGTTAGGGAAAGGTGCTAGTCTAGCTGCATTGACGAGTTGTGATACAACGAAACAGTACTGTATGTGGATGACTACATATATATATTTTCTTTTTGACAAAAAAGAAAATTCCCTTCATAAACTCAAAAACTAGCCCTGAATCCGGGTAGCGATACGAAAAATAAATAAAAGTAAAGTATGTTATTTTAACGGGATCATTAAAAAAAAAAATCAATTTTGGCTATTTCTATACAAAAACATTTTTTGAGTACAAATTTTTTGGTGTAATAAAATTAAAATCGGTGGCCGCCAGTGATTAAATCATTGAATCAAATTTCGATTTACTAGACTTGAAAAAATAAATTAGCTTTTTCATTTCAGAAAAAAAAAAAACAAGAAACTAAATTTTAAACCAACAATCAGTTTTATTTGATATTTACGTGAATTTTATTTAAATTATTTGCCATTGAATTAGTAATATCAACTTATATTACAAAAATTATTTTCCACTTATTTTGGAGTAAAATTGTAACCATTGTATCCACTGTTAGCTGAAAAATAAAAATGAAAGTTTTTGGGGAATTTAGAATGTGGGATCAATTTCGTATCTAAATCTGATGCAAAACAATCACTCATTTCTGGGCCAATATCTGACCAAATAGCCTTTTAAAGGCATATAATAAGATCTTTCTTTTAGGGAGCAGGGGATATGGGAGTTTTAAAAAACCCAAAAAAACTGCTACATGTTATCCAGGTACTGTTTGATCTCTTTTTTTTTTTTCATTTTTCTTAAACTTTTTCTTCTAGGGGATGGGACATCCAACCAGATGTCTGACATTTACCCCTATTTTAGTGAGTCCAACCAAGAGATCTTTTCAGGATTCTAGCCGTCCCTTTCAGTGCAATCGTTTGTATTTCACTTGCACTTGGTTCACCGGGTATGCTTGCTATGTACTTTTTAAAGTTCTTTTTCATAAGCCCAGTTGCTCCTATGATCACTGGTATAATTGAAACGTCTATCTCGGTGATTATGTTATGCTAAATTTATGTACAGAACTGATCCTCACGTTTAATTCTAAAATCATTGTTTTTCATTTTTCTTATATAATCACCTAAAAGAAAGTAAATTTTGATTTTGAGGGAATGGGAGGTGATTTAGCTAAAGGTCCCCATCCACAATCGTACCAAAAAAAAAAAAAAAAAAAATAGAATTTTGTTCACTAGATACAGCTTTTTTGGTTTTCAGTTGAGACATTTAGAGAGTGCACAGTAGGGCAGACAAATGCAATTACAGGACTTAATCGAAAAACTCACAACAGTGATTGCGTGTGTCTTGTTTTTAGATTTAGGAAAATTATAATAACACAAAATACAGTTTTTTTTAAACACAAATTAGAGATTAAAAATTTTTTTTGTAACAAAGCTAAAATTCTGAAATTTTCGAATTTTTTTCTTGTTGAGAAAGTTTTTGCTACATATTTATTGGATTAAAATAAATATAAGAAACTTATAAACACAAAATAGTTTACTGCCCCTGATGTACGCTTGTCTGCTCCTGCTATGCACTCTCCAAATATCCCAACTGAAAATCAAAAAAGTTGTACCTTCGCATTAATGCACAAGTGCCAAATTTTATGTTGTAACAGACTCCCTGCGAGCTCCAATCTATGGTTCCTCCCTTACCAATCTTTTACAAAAACTCTTGTTTAGCCAAAATCACTATCAATAAATTCCTCCATTCTCTATCGATGCCATAATCTAAATGTGGATTCCCTCAACAAAGCTTCCTGTCTATTGAACTCTGTTCTGGTGGTTTGCTTTGTGGCTGACTACAATATCGTCATCTTCAAGTCCAACATAAACAAGTTCTTATTGAACCACCCGCATAAATAATCTAATCATACCAGTTTCCACCACGAACGATTACGATCCTACTGTCCCAATGACTACAATACACACATTAACTCTTATCCTCGAGTGGCCTCCGAGCCTTGATATGTGGTAACCCCTTTGTAAAAAATAAATAAATGAGCTAATTTTAATCGAATGTTTAAATTGTTGATCTTAACATTTACCCAGTAAAACTAATCTGATGCTAATGTTAACTATCAATTAAATAATTATAAATCATTCACTAAAAGATGCTGCAAATTTGCGCTTTTACGATAATACCATACTTATGAGTATTTATTTATAGTGCAGAAGCCTCATATAAACAAAACAGAAACATTTACGATTTTTACCAAGTAAGTAAATACGTCTTTAAAACGTGGAGGTGGTGAGTGCCTACCTCCTATTTAAAACTAGAGCAGTGGAAACCTTGTACCCCCACTACCTTCAAGAAAACTGAAAAATCAACATTGGAAATTTAAAAAATATCTTTTCAAATATTGGGAGAGGTAACTTAGCTCCTAGTGAATGCTCTGACGAACTGCAGACACTTGTGCCCCCACGACGTAGACACCCTCGACAAACCCGACAGGTAGCTAAATCCCACCCCCACACTGTAGAGATCCCTAGATGTAGAAGATCTTTCTACTCCAGTAGTTTCTTCCCCAGAACCGCTAGACTCTGGAATTCCATTCCAGGTCCCTGCTTCCCCAACTGTACTGACATGCAGAAGTTCAAGTGTAACGTGAACCGACATCTTGCTGGCCAAATCCCAACATAGTGCCCCAGTAGCTGCTGCCCCTGATAGTAGCCCCCTACACCACAGTGGCAATGTGCCTTGTTTGGGGTGAAAATATAATAAAAAAAATAAAAAAAATTTAAAACTAGGGGATAGAGAGCCTAACTGCTAAATCCCAACCTCAAAATGAGGAACCATTTCCCAAAACAACAAGCTACTACAACAGGGCTGACTGAGAAACCATTAGAGAACACATCCGAGATGCCCCATGGACCGATATCTTCTCTCTTCCTGCTGAACAACGTGCTAATGAGACAACTGAATGGTGCAAAGCAGGCATTGAAGCACATGTTCCCACACGGAAGTATTATAGCAAGCCCCACTCACCCCCATGGTTCACTGCAGATTGTGCAGCTGCCATTGCACAAAGACAGCATGCATTCGGCCGGTTTGTACCTCATAAGTCAAATACAAATAGGCAAAAATTCATAGATACTAGAAATCATTGTAAGAGAGAAATAGCGACAGTCAAAAGAAAGCATGCTGAAATAATCAGGGAATGCATAGGATCGCAAAAGATAGGAACTCGTGATTTCTAGAAAATATATAATAGTGTAGTGAATAAAGGGCAATCAGTAATTCCCCCACTGAGCAACAACCAGAAGGTTGCATGTACGGCAATGGAGAAGGCGGAACTGCTTGCCCGGTGATTCGCCTTCAACTCCACCTTGGAGCTAACAAACAACTCCCTCCCAAATTTCCCTATGTGGACTGAAGCCACATTAGATTATGTAAAAATCACACCTTCCCATGCAATTTCATAAAAAACTTAGACACCTCAAAGGCGTGTGGGCCTGATCTCATCCCTTCATTACTAATTAAGAAATGTTCAGCTGAGCTAGCCCTCATACTTTCCAAGCTCTACAATAAATGCTTTGATGAATCTTGCTTCCCTAATAGCTGGAAGATGGCCTCTGTGGTACCAGTGTACAAGAATTCTGGTGAAAGAGCAGACCCTCTTAATTATTGCCCCATTAGTCTCCTCCCATTCTTGGCTAAAATCTTTGAGACCTTAATTAATCAAGTACTAGTTCACCACCTCGCAAAAGCAAATCTTCTCTCTGACAAACAGTATGGATTCAGGCAATGTCGTTCTACTGCAGATATTTTAACAGTCATCTCTGAACGCATTTACCATGTACTGGGTAAGGCAGGTGAAGCCAGGGCTGTAGGCCTTGATATATCCAATGCCTTTGACAAAGTCTGGCATAAAGAGCTGCTAATGAAAATTAAATCGTACAATATAACTGGACGTACACTAAATATAATTAGATCCTTCTTAAACAATAGAAGCATATAGGTTGTCATTGACAGACATACATCCAAGCAGCATAACATTAATGTGGGAATTCCTCAGGGGTAAATCCTTAGATATTTATTATTTCTGATATTCATAAACGACCTCCCTGATAATATTGTGTCTGAGATGGGTATATTTGCTGATGTTACAATGCTCTATAATATGGATGAGGGAAGAATAGATGTACATAAATCTAGGACAATGGCAGAATTGTTAGGAAATTCCCTCAAAACTATAGTGGAATGAGGACGCAAATTGATGGCAACATTTAATGCTAGCAAAACTAAACTGCTCTCCTTTAACAATTACAAGACGCCTCTCCAACCACCTATATCCATGACAAATAGCACCAACCTGAGAATTCTATCTTCAAACTCCTCGGTCTAACATTTGCGGGCAATATGAACTGGAACAAATACATAGAGGACATTACAAAGGCTGCTGCTAGAAGACTACTCACGCCTGAGAGTATCCTGTACCTTTACAAGGCCACCATTCGCCCATGCATCAAGTATTGTTGCCACATCTGGGCTGGTGCATCTACCACTAGTCTCTCCCTCTTAGATAAAGTCCAAAAAGAGTTGTCAATCTAATCGGTCCCACTTTATCAACTAAGCTCCAGCCCCTGTCCCATCGCCACAATGTTGCATCACTGTGCCTGTTTTACAAATATTTTAATGAAATGTGTTCTGATGAACTCATTTCACTTGTACCCCCTCGACGTACATATCCACGACAAACCCGCTTAGCAATAAGATCTCACCCCTTCACTGTTGCTGTCCCTAAATGCCAGAAAGTTTTCTATTCTAATAATTTCTTCCCTTGAACAGCTAGACTTTGGAATTCCCTTCCTACTGCCTGCTTCCCTGGCTGTACTGATATGCAGAAGTTTAAATGTAATATAAACAAATATCTTGTTAATCTTTCCTAGACATGGCATCCATCCATCATCGTCTAAGTGGCGATATGTTTTCTAAGGAGCGAACATGAGTAAAAAACAAAAACAAACAAAAAAACTGCTACCTCCACCACACACAAAAATTAAAAGGAAATTTTTTTTGTATTTTCTTAATGCTTCACTCTAATTCAAACCACAGCCTGTGACGTCAGTCCATTTGGTCCGCCGACTGTGCTTGAATTTGCTTGATGAAACATATGGAACACAAAACTTTGTGATAAAATTTCAATTTGAATATTAGGTTTAGAATACTAGGAGATTTTCAGACCCCCTGATTGCTTTGTTCTTTAAATTAGGCATTTCATTTCTCCCAGCCTTCCCTATTTTTGGTGAGTCGTAGCTTCATCAGTGACCCCTAAATCCTCTGCTTTTCTTGTGTATAAATAGAATTTTGATTGCGTTTCTAAGCCAATGTCTTATTCCTTTTCAGGCTTCCGACTACTTTTTGATTGTATTTGAAAGATTAGAGATTAAAGTTAATTTTCAAAAGGGGGAAAAAATATTTGTACACGTGAAAAAAAAAAAAAAAGTTATGAAAAATGTTTTCACAGCGAGCTAACCAATTCAGCTAAATTTTGAAGTTAAATAAATTAATTGCAAAAATCCTTTAAAAGATAAATATTAGTTTTCTGGGTCTATTTCAAAGATAATTAGTAAAGTAAAGTCCTAAGATATTGAATTAAATAATAAAACAAAAACACCTTGTCTGTACCAAAAAGCAGCTTAATTAGCCCCACCCCAAAAGCGAGTAATTCTGCTGTTCACCAAAACGCAACAAATGAAGTTTTGTAAACACGATTATACGGAAGCCCAAAATTACAGCCAATCGAAACGCTGTTTCAAAATGAAGTCCTGATAGTAAAAGGAGGTAGGGGTGCCAGTTTTCTTTTCTTTCCCCAGACGTGCATCCGTACATTCTTATCCTTAAGGATTTTATCAATTTTATTATTTTTTAATTTAATTATTTTTTATGTTCCTATTTTTAAATTATTTTTTTTAAATTATTGTTCAAGATTATATAAAAATTATGTTATATAGAACGTTTCACCTTCATGCGAGCAAGGAAATTAATAAAATCTTGCATATAAAAATTATGCGAAATCTGTAATTTAAAAAAAAAGTAGAAATATTTTTGCTATTATAATTTTTTGGTGTGTGAAAATATTAAATAAACAATGCTTAATTCAATGGTCATATCGGTAGTTTGAGAAATTAATTTTTCTTCCAGTTATATTGAATTGATTAATACGAATTTTGGGGGCTTTTTTCGTAATGTTCCTGTAAAAATTAAATAATCTTTTGAAAATTGTTTTAATTTCTGATGCTTTGTTTTCATAAAAAACAAGGCAGATAGCCGTTAGTCGCGTGCTCTTGTGTAATGAATGAATGTGTGAATGTAGGATTGACATGAAATTCTTAAAGATAAACTAAAATGACCGAAAAATGGGTGAAATGACTTAAATAAATAAAAAGTAAATGACTTAGAATGACTTTAATGAATTTAAGGATGAATTTCATGACCTTAAGAATGACTTGAATGCTTAAAAAATATCTGGAATCATTCAAAAACAACTTGAATGATCCGGAGAATGACTTGAGTGGCTTGGAGACTGACTGGTTGTAAAGTGGGTGATCATTTTACATTAAATTAATAGAGAAAAGTGATCCCATACTTTATATCACAAAGTTACAAACATAAGTACAGCATGTAGTTAAGAACAGATACTACACTTTGAGATATTAAATCTTTTATTCATGTTAAAAATACAGTCAAAATCAACGATGAACAAAAAACTTAGGCACATGGCCAACTCAAAGGGGGGATTGTGGGGGTCGTTGGTCATCCTTGTCACTTCAGAACTAAACAAAATCAAAAGTTTCTCCCAGCTAGTATCTTCTTTCACCATAATACCGCATTCACCCTTTCATATTGGGGGACGTCCTATGGTATATTACCATACATTAACAAGGGGTATTAATTAGGGTCACCATTTCGGTAGGCCCCCACTTCGGGGCGCCTCCGATACCGGAGAGAACTGGAGCGCTGAAATTGAAAAGAATGCTGATTAAAGAAGACATCGTCTCCAAATAATAATGAGGATGTGTAACGCAACTTTGCAATGAATTAAGTGGTTTTTATATATCTGTATATATATGTGTTCCCGAAATTCGGGTTACAAAGAAGAGACAGTGCATTTTGTAGAGTCTTTGTTTAATGTTCAATGTTTCCTTTTCGCTATCTTACGGGAGCTAAGGAGTGGCGTGTGATGCTGTCTCTAGTCGTCGTTGAAGTAAGAACGTTTCCTTCACTTGAATGTCCCACGTACACAGTTCTCGCTTTTCATTGGCTGGAACCTCTGATGACGTATAAGAAGAAAGGAAGGAGAAGAGAAAAGAGTAGGGAGAAAGAGAGAACTAAGGTGAGAATACAGCATAGCATCGTAGTAGTAGCTCGCTACAAGAGTCCCCCTCCAAATAACGGAGTCAAGTAACTTATACCTAATTATTAAATATGTTCTTTGTTTAAAAATAAAAGTATTCATTTTTCTTCTCCCATGTCACTTTCCTTCCTGCTCTAGACTTATATGTGTCAGCAGCAATTTTATCTTCGACTTTGTCGGTATCGTCTGTCCTAATAATCTTATCACTAGTATTAACTTTGTCTGTGACTTCTCCGTCTGTCTAATTTTATTACTAATAGTTGGTTCTATATACAGTTTTAATCTATCTATCGATACGTGTGTGTGAGTACCGTTGTTCATGTCGATCTGGAAATGCTTGTCTGATCGAGTCAAGACTTTATAAGGACCTGAGTATGGTGCTTCTAACGGCTTTCTAACTTGATCGACCCTGAGCCATACTTTTTCACAGGACCGTAAGGTTTTTGGTATGAAAGTTTTTGAATTGTCGTGGATATGTCCTTTTCCATTGTCGAGTACATCAATTTGGGACATCCATTCACACAAATTACGTATGTACTTATTATTAACTGGAGTTTCTCCTGCTCTCCATTTGTGTATTAACTGCTGAGGAATCAATATCGGAGCTCCAGTAACAGATGTAAAAGGGGAAAAACCTGATTAGTTAGGGGTGCTACGTATACCAAGTAGAATCGGTATGGCTTTCATCCATGATTTTTTGAGAGCTATTATAGCTGCTTTAAGAGTACGGTGTGCTCTTTTGATCATCCCATTACTTTGAGGGTGATACGAAGTTGTCCTCAGATCGGTAAACACCTACTACCTTGGCTAATTCCTGGAACAACTCGCTCTCAAACTGACTACCTCTGTCAGTTACCGCATGCAGTGGGACTCCAAATCTGGATATCCATGCATTGATAAATGCCTCTGCTACCGACTGTGCAGTTATTTCAGTCATAGGCTGTACTTCAATCCAGCGAGTTGCACGGTCGATGCAGGTAAGCAAGTATTTGTAAGGGCTTAGGTAAGGGTCAGACTCATTGCGCGTTAAGGGCAAGGGACCAACAATATCAATATGTACCATCTGGAAACGTGCAGATGGTAACTCGAATTCTTGGACCGCAGACTTTGTGTGTCTGTGAACTTTTGCTTGTTGACACACTACACATCCTGCCCAGAACTGCTTAATTGTTCTATCTAAGCTAGGCCAAAAGTATCTGGACTTGACCAGTTTAATGGATGCTCCCGTATTAGGATGCACCAAGCTATGTAAACTGTTGAAAATAGCCTGACAAAGTTCTTTTGGGATAAATGGTCTGGGGTACTTAGTCGAAATATCGCACAGGACTGAGCCGATTTCACTCGACACACAGTATTTTTTTAAATCAGTGTATGACTTTGTCTCGTCATCACCTCTTTGTGCCTTTGCTATTTCAGCCAAGTCGCATGCATCTATCTGCACAGCTAATGCAGGCCGAGACATACAGTCTGCAACTATATTCTCAGCTCCTTTAATGTACTCTATGTCAGCAATATATTCAGCAAGTACTGACAAGTGTCATTGTTGTCGATCTGTCTTTGCTGGTGTCTGACTGTAAAATGCTCTGCACAGTGGCTTATGATCAGTGAATAATGTCACGTGACGACCTTCTATCAGGTGGCGGAAATGTATCACTGAAAAATAAGCTGCCAGTAGCTCTCTGTCAAACGTGGAATACTTAACTTGGGCTTCAGAAAATTTCTTGGAAAAGAAACCTATAGGTACTGGTTTCTTATCTATCAACTAGTGTAATGCAGCACCAGCGGCAAATTGGCTAGCATCCATAACTAGGTGGTACTCTGTAGCTAAAGACTGTGGATGAGCTAACGCCGTTAATTCAGACAACTTGCTTACTATTGCTTTGAAAGCGTGAGTTTCTTCCTCATTAAGCTCGGTCTTTGCTTCCGGATCCAACCTCATTCATTCAGTTAACGGTAAAATTACGGATGCATAATTAGGGACTAATTTACGGTAAAAACCTGTCATCCCCAGAAATCTGCGTAAGCTTTTTGAGTCCTTAGGGACTGGAAAATTTTCCAACTCTTTAATTTTCCTTGAAGTAGGCAATAAACCTTCTTTGTTTACGTGGAAGCCTAAAAAGTCTAACTCTGGTACTCCAAATACACACTTATCTAAGGAAATCTTTAAATTTTTATCATTAAGGATTCTAAATACTCTATCTAAGTCTTCCTTGTGTTGTTGTTTGCTATCGCTAAAGACTAATATGTCATCTAGGTATATAAATACGCAGTCTAACTTTAAGAATATCTTGTCCATAAAACGCTGAAATGTAGCCGCAGCATTGTTTAAACCAAATGGCATGTAATTAAACTCAAACAAGCCAAAAGGTGTCACGACTGCTGTTTTAGGCACATCGTCAGGGTGTACCTTAATCTGATGATACGCTGAGGTTAAATCTATTTTAGAAAAATACTGTTTGCTAGCTAACTGCGTGCAGAATGAATTTATATTTGGTATCAGATAGCGGTCTGTTTTCGTAATGCTATTTAGTGCACAGAAATCACCGCAAGCTCGATACGACCCATCCGCTTTCTTTACCAAATGCAACGGGGTTGCCCACTCGCTACTGGAAGGCTGGATAACTCCAGTATTTAATAACTTTTTAAATTCCGCCTGCGCTGCATCTAATTTAGGGCCGGAAAGTTGTCTGGCTTTAGCAAAGACTGGTACCTGGCTGCCTGTATCAATCCTGTGATACACTCCACCATAGTCTTTGTTTGTGTCGCTATGTGGTGAAAGTACATTATCATATTTACCTATTATATCGGTAATATAATCCGTTAAGTCGATTTTATTAATCACTACCGCATCGGTTCCCGTTACTGCATTCACTGTAATTTCATGCTCTGTTATGTTATCACGGATGGATCGATTTTTGCAATCCACTATGATGTGAAATTTGTTCAAGAAATCAAATCCTAGCAAAGGGTTAGTGACATCTGCGATCACAAAACTCCATTGGAAAGATCTTCTCAAACGTGGAATTTTTATTTCTAAGTTCGTTTGACCATAGCATTTTATACTTTCACCGTTAGCGGTTGAGATATGCACAGGGGTTGATCAGAAAAAGCCCCCCCCCCCGGCAACCTTGCAAACGCGATGTCCAAATCACCATTCTCGCCATGGCCAGGATCGTAACATAGACCATTTGTCTTTCCCGGTCCCACCGCGGCCTCATGTTGTCCACGACATTGAATACAGTAATTGAGCGAGGATGCTCAGGATCGATGCGAGCCGTCACCTTGCTGACATACGACCAGTACTGTTGGAGTTCGCGGCAATCGAAGAAAGCGTGATCAATAGTTTCTACGGCCATTGTCCCACAACGGGGACAATCAGGCGACTCCAAAAACCCGAAACTGCATTGTATGTTGTTGAGTAGAAGTGCATTTCGGGCCAATCGCCAGGTCAGAGAGAACTCCGAATTGTTCAGATGACTCGAACCTGGCGCCCAGCTCCACGCGGAGTGGATCTCACTTTGCTGCCAACTCAAACGCACACATAACGGGTCGTCGGCGGCCCCCTTCACTAGATCCCTGTGGAGTTCCCTACGGGTAGCAGTCACAAGGTCGCTGGACCTTGGTAGTCGTTTTAGCGTGGCTCGGCACTCTTTCATGTAGGCAGAAAAACCTATAGGTACTGGTTTCTTATCTATCAACTAGTGTAATGCAGCACCAGCGGCAAATTGGCTAGCATCCATAACTAGGTGGTACTCTGTAGCTAAAGACAGCTTGCGACGGCTCTCGATAAAAGGGTCGAGAATGAGGTCGGGGAAGGCGGCAGTAACCACGAGGTGCCATGGTTGGTCATCTTGCATATAGTGGCTCAGGAAGGCCAGCCTCTCAGCATCTCAATGACACTTCAAGTCCGGCATTCCCAAGCCTTCCTCACACGGACATTGAATACAGACCTGTCTGCTCACCCAATGTCTTCCTCTGTCCCAAAGGAGCGAGGACAAGAGTTCGACAAGAGCTGTTAGGTGTTGTGCAGGCAGGGGAAGTATGGCCAGTAGGTAAAGGATGAGAGGAAAGACGTAAGTGGCACACGCCTCAGTTCTACCCTTTAAGGAAAGTTTCTTAGGAAGCCACGAATTGACTGCAGCCTCCACCTTTGACTGTACCTCCAACCAATTCTTGTCAAGCTGGAGACCCGGTCCGAACCACACGCCGAGGATCCAGACTGGGACATCTGTCCAGCTGAAGAGCGCCGGAAGGTTTGCGTTGCCACTCCAGGCGCCCAACCGCAGTCCTACCGACTTGCTGCGGTTTATCTTGGTCCCTGTAATTCTTTCATACTGAGCTTACCTTTGCAATGTACTTGTCCAAACCACACCTAGAAATTTCACGACGCGCGTCAGTGTTGGAGTTGACTGCTTCATTACCTGCCTTTCTAAGTCTAGCTTTGACTACTTGACCTTCAAAACGCTCGCTATTCTCAATCCTGTCCAAGTAAGTGTTTGGATAGGAGGAAACACTATTGGTCCACGTCCATATATCCCGCCCCGGATGCTCGACCCAAAACCTGTCGATCAGACCGCATTTAGCCATCAGATCAGCCAAGCTGGACTCGCACCCCTCCGATCCTCTAGCATCGCCTCATACCTTATCTATCTCGGGGTGTAAGATGGCGTTCCAATCTCCCATTAGCACTACCTGCTTTTACGGCAACATCGGCCACAACCAGCCTGCCCACCACATCTCTATGAACAACGTCGACCGCCGCCGACAGGGTACGTTTAACCAGCACGGAAACTCCCTTCCCCCGCGGGCTGCCATATGCTGAGAAAACCTCAAAATCTCGGGCCAGCACCTGACAGTCCACAGTGGAAATGAAATGCGTCTCCTGAATCGCAGCCACATCCACTCCAAGGCCTAATGATCTCAAGCCCCTCGCATTCAAACTAACCAAATTCAAAGCCATGGTACCTACCTTAGGGTGTGTCACACTCAGCTCTGAAGTCAGCTGGGGAGAGGACGCCGTCGTTATGTGCCATGCTCAAGGTGGTCAAGTTTTTCATATCCTGACCTTCTCTCGCAATGCCACCGACGTCCAAAGGATAAATTAATTTTATGGCCCTGTAGAGTGATGGATGGACCAACACTGGGGCCCTTCCCTTACATTGTTTTGACAGTTCGTCAAGAGAAGGGTCATTTTTTTTTCACCAGTCCGATTCCCGGAAACGCACCTTCAGCGGCCTGCAGCCTTGTCCACAAGTTGGTCTTGCAGGCCTCTGGAGTTCTGACAAAAGTTATTAGGAGTGGGGCGTCCGGGAAATTTGATGGGGATATTTACATCTTTCCCCTCTATCTGTTTGTAATCGAGCAGAGGTTTTAAGTTTTTCCTCTGCCGATGGGAAATGTCTGTGGCCACAGATAGAGAGTCTACATAACATAGTTCCTCAGCGGCAAGGACTTTTAATCTGGTTGGTCCGCGAGAGGCAGAGGAATCTTTCCCCTCCTTCGGTTCATTCTTTTCCTTTTCTTTTTGGGGTGGTGGCTCAGTTTGCATTGGTGTGGGGGCGGGTGTTTTTGTGGTGCCTGGTGTTGGTGCTGGTGCGGTGTCTGGTGTTGGTGTGGTGTCTGGTGTTGGTGCAGTGTGTGGTTTGGGGGTGGAAGTGGATTTTGTTGTTAGGGGTGGTGTATGTTCACAGGGAGTGGGGGCCACCTTTTCTTCCTTTTTTCTTCTTTTGTTTTTCTTTTTTATTCTTTGGAATGAACCGGGAAGTTCCTCTCTGACTTGCGGATTCATCCTCAGAGGAGCAGTCTTTTCTCCGCTTGATTCCTGTCTCGATCGTTGGTTGTGTCTGCTCCTCTAGTTGCTGCTGCAGCTGTTTTTGTTGCTGCTACTCTTGCTGGTGTCGTTGCTATTTTTGCTGCTGCGGTAGTTGTTGTTGCTGCAGCTGTTTCTGTGGCATTGGCTGCGGTGGCTGTTGTTGTTACTGCATTTGCAGAGGCTGATGCCTCGATTTTTGGGCTGGTGGTGGGACGGTGGCAGAAGGGATTATGTGCTTCCGTTTTTGTCTCACTACTGTGCTCCATTCTTCCCCCTTGGCCTCCTGGGTGGTTTGGGGTTTCCTTGGAGTTGGGGTTGGTGCTGCGGTTGCAGGGGTTGTTGCCGCCTGTTTTGGTGCGGGCACTGTCTCAGGGGTTGTAACCGCCTTTTGGGTTGTTTGATTAGGGGTTACCCTTTGGGGGCAGCTCCTAGCCATGTGGCTCTGCTTTTGGCAGAATCAGCAGTGTGGACGAAGGCCCTCCACCACTACCGTTATGCTGGCATCTTTGTATGTCAGCAGTGGTGGTATCGCTCGAACACCCTCCCCCTTCAGCCTCATTGCTATTGTGTAGCAGCCCAGGTGAGTCCCAGTTTTTTACCATACTGGGGTCACCTGTTCCACCTCACCGTACTGGCTGAAGAAGCATCCTAACACTTCTGCAGGTATTTGGGGTGGCACATTAAATACCTGCACCCGAGTCCTTCTCTTGCCCTGGTATTCGGGTATTAGTTTGACTCTCCCATGCTTTATTTCTTGGAGGGAGAGTCTCTCTGCATTGTCCTTGGTGGGTAGAGGGATGTCCCACATGGCGAAGTTCCTCTGGTACAGGTATAGTACCGGGATGTTAAGTTTGTGGAGGAGTCCCACCATATCTTCCTTCTTCATCCCTAGGAGACGGTTTTCCGGTATATCGGAAATGGCAAAGGACAGGACTCTGCCCTCAATCGCCTCCCAGGCACCTGGTATGGGTTTTATATCTGCCCCCTCTATGTATTGTCTGTACTTTGTCAGGTACAGGTCTCTATACTCTTGAGGGAACAGTTATTTTTCTACGGTCTTCCCCCACGCATACTCTCTTGGTGGTGTTGGTGTTGGTATGGGGTCTTTGGTGGGGTAAGACCGTTTTTAGTCTTTTATGCCTGTTTATTGGCGATGCTTCTTACCTCCCCAGATTTCTTAATCTGTCCTTTTGTGGGAGTGTCACATTTTTGGGGGGCGGCTCCCTTTTTAGTGTCTTTTGGGCCTGATTCTCCTTGGTTAGAGTCTTTTTCGGGAGCAGCTTCCTGTTTTGGGGAGTCGGCCTCTTGGGGAGCATGATCTTTTATTGTTTACTTTGAGGCCATCTGCCCCTTCCTCGTTTGTGAGGTCCAGGCGGTATGCCCCCTCATTTTCTTGATCTGCTCCCCTTTTGGGAGAGCAGCCCTCCTAGGGAGCGCTGTCCCCTTTATTGTCCTTTTGGTCTGGCACCTCCTCCTTTTGGTGGTCGGAATGAGATGCTACGACCGATTTTGGTTTTGCTCCCTTTGGGGGGAGTCGCCCTCGGGGGTGAGCTGAATTTGCCTCCCCATGTCTCAGCTTGCGGAGGAGAGGCTCCAAGACCAGGACATAAAGCAGGGGCGACAGCGGACAACCCTGATGAACCGACCGAGAGATAACAAAGGGTTTTGTTTCTGTTGCCTTGCACGACAGCCGTGGGCTGTCGATACATTACGGAGATCCACTTGCAAAAGTCCAGTTTAAAACTGGCGGCCTCTAAGACAGATGCCAGGAAACGATGGTCGACCCTATCGAAAGCTTTGGACTGATCTAAGTTGATCAGCACAGCTTCTGTGTCGTCATCTATTCCCCCCTCTAGGATCATGCGGATCAGGTGCAAGTTGTTCTGAATCGATCTCCCCTTCACAGCGTAGTTCTGTTCTGGTTCAACCAACTCGTTGATAACAACCGGCAGCCGATTCAATAGGACCTTGGCCAAAATCTTCAACTCTGTGTTTAGCAGAGTTATGGGCCTGTAGTCGTCTAACTCTTCCCCACGATACCCGTCACCTTTCCTCAGCAATGTGATCACTCCCTTGGTGACTTGCCCTGGGATGGATCCCTGAGCAAACCAATGGTTGAACACATCCGTCAGAAGAGGCAGAAACATGGGCGACAGCCTCAAATACAGTTCGTATGGCAGACCATCGAGTCCCGGCGATCTGTCACAGCTGACCTGCTTCAGCGCAGTAAAGACCTCCTGCTCCGTCACCCGGCCCTCGCAACTAGCCGCCCTAGTCGCCTCAACGCGGGGAGAGTCGGCCAAATAGTCGCTAAAACCAAGGACTGGAAGATCGGGCTGCTGCATAAAACGCTCCTCAAAATGTTCTCGAAACCCCTCATAGATCTCCCGAGTCGATTCCAGTGTGCGTCCATCCAGATGTTTGACTTTCGCAATGTATTTGTCCGAGCCACGCCTAGAAACCTCACGGCACACGTCTGCATCAAAATTGACTGCTTCGTTGCCTATCTTTCTAAGCCAAGCTCTAACTACTTCATCTTCGTAATGCTTGCTAGTCTCACGTAGAAGGTCCTGCTTAGCTAGTTCCTGACAAAACCTTATCACCCTCCCCCCTTAGCCTGGGCTAGTTTCTGCTCTAGCTTCTTCGTCTTGGCCTTATCTAATCCGAGGCACTGGCCATACTTGACGGAGAAGCTTCTGATCTTGGCTTTGAGACCTAACCACCACTTACTTCCGGTAACGGCACCCACTAGTGCCTTTTTAATTAGTTCTCTTTACTGATCTTGGAAGTCTTGTATCTCCAGAAGGGAGCTGTTTAACTTCCAGTACCCCGCTAACTTAGGCCTATTTCCTAGTATCAGCCGGGCCATAACTAGTTTATGGTCCGTCTGGCCTAGCCAATTGAACGTGGGACAAGATAGGAAGTCTACTTCGCCTCTCCTAACTAACATCCAGTCCAAATAGGTGTTTGGATAGGAAGAAACACTATTGGTCCACGTTCACATCTCCCACCCCGGATGCTCGATCCGAAACCTGCCAACCAGACCGCATCTAGCCATCAGATCAGCCAGGCTGATCTGATGGCTAAATCCAACCCTCTAGCTTCGCCTCCTACCTTATCTATCTCCGCATCCCTATGAACAACGTCGACCGTCGCAGACAGGGTGTGTTTAACCAGCAAGGAGACTTCCTTCCTCTGTTGGCTGCCATAAGCTGAGAAAACCTCAAAATCTTGCGCCAGCAACTGACAGTCCACAGAAGAAATGAAATGTGTCTCCTGAATCGCGGCCACATCGACTCCAAGGGACAAGAGGTCATGCCGGAGGCAAGCCGCCCGGCCTGATGATCTCAAGCCCCTCGCATTCAGACCAGCCAAATTCAAAGCCATGGTACCTACCTTAAGAAATCGGTCAGGGAAAGGAATGCTCAAAGTGGTCAGGTTTTTCATATCTTGACCTTCTCTCACAATGCCGCCCACGTCCAAAGGGAAAGTCAATTTAAGGGCCCTATAGAGTGACGGATGAACCAACACTGAGACCCTTCCCTTGCATTGTTTTGAGAGTTCCTCAAGGGAAGGGTCATTTTTTCTAATCAGTTCAATTCCTGGAACAGTCCCTTCAGCGGCCTCCAGCATTGTCCATAAGTTTGTCTTTCAGGCCTCTGGAAGCCTGACAAAAGTTGTTAGCAGTGGTGCGTCCGGAAAATTAGAGGGAACATTTCTTTTCCCCTATCTGTTGGCAATCCAGCAGAGGTTTTAAATTTTTTCTCTGTTGGTGGTGTAACTCCATTGCCACAGACAGGGGGGTCTATAAAACACAGTTTCTCCCTCATTTCAAGGGGAAGAGTCTCTGATGCAGTAAGTCCGTGAGCGGGAGAAGTTGAAAGGTCTCTCCCCCTCCCGGATTCACTCTTTTCTTTTTGGGATGGTGGCTCAGTCTGCATTTGTGTAGCGACAGGTGTATGTGTGGTGTCTGGTGTTGGTGTTTGTGTTGTGTCTGGTGTTTGTGTGGTGTCTGGGGTTTGTGCAGTGTCTGGTGTTGGTGCCGTGTCTGGTGTTGGTGTAGTGTCTGGTGTGGTTTCTGGTATTGGTGTGGTGTCTGGTGTTGGCGTTGGTGCAGTGTCTTGTGTTGGTGTAATGTCTGGTGTTGGAGCAGTGTGTGGTTTGGAGGGGGAGGTGGGTTGTGTTGTTGTTTGGGGTGGTGTATGCTCACAGGGAGTGGGGGCCATCTTTTCTTCCATTTTTCTTCTTCTCTTTTTCTTTTTCTGCATTTCGAGTGAACCGGAGAGTGGTGAGATTGGGTTCTTCTACCTCTCACTAGCTGATTCATCCTCAGAGGAGCAGTTTTTCTTCCGCTTGGTCCTTGTCTCGATTGGTGTGGGGACCGTTGGTTGTTGCTGATCCTCTGGTTGCTGCTCCTGTTGTTGATGTTGCTGCTGCTCAAGCTGCTGCGGCGGTTGTTGTTGCTGCTGCTTATCTGGCTGTTGCTGTTGTTGTTGTTGCGACAGTTGTTGTTGCAGCTGCTTTTGTGGCTTTGGCTGCTGCAGCTGTTGTTGTTGCTGTGGCTGCTGTTGCTGCTCCTGCTGCTGCTGCTTATGTTGTTGCTGCTGCTGTCGTTGTTGTGGCTACGATTGTTGTTGCTGCTGTTGCTGTTGAGCAGGTGGTTGGGTTGATGTGGAGATAGATGTGTTTTTCCATTTACGCCCTGCTATCGTACTCCATTGATCCTTGCGCTTTGCCAACTCAAGGGCTGATGTTGGTGATTCCTTAGTTTCAGTGGCTGTTGCCACCCCCACTACTGGAACTGTGTTTACTTGTGGCGCTGGTTGGCTTGGAACTGCTTTTTGGGGGCAGTTCTTTGCCATGTGGCCCTGCTTCAGACAAGACTAGCAGTGAGGGCGCCGACCCTCAACCACTACTGTCATGTTGGCTTCCTTGAAAGATATTGTAGCTGGTATGCCTAGAAAGCCTTCTTTTTTGACCCGCATTGCTACTGTATAACTTCCCAGGTGGACACCGTTTTTGGAGCGTGCCGGGTCCATCCACTCCACCTCTTCAAAATTACTGAGGAAAGCTCCCAGCAGTTCTGTGCGTAGATCAGCAGGAGCATTGAATATTTGTACTCGGATTCTCCTCCTGCCCCGATATTCTGGCAGTAACTTTATACCTGCGCATTTAAGTTCTGTGCATGAGAACTTTTCTGCTTCATCCTTGTTGGGGAGCAGTACGTCCCACATCACAAAGCTTCTCTGGTGTATATACTTGGCGGGTATAATTAGTTTCTGGAGGAGCTCTGCCATTTCCTCTTTTTTCATCTCCTTGAGCTGATTTGCCCGGATGTCCGAAGTGATGAAGGATAGGATCTTGTCCTCCATCGCCTCCCAGTCCCCAGGTATTGGCTTGAGAACGTTCCCTTCAATATATTCCTTGTACTTGGTAAGGTACAATCTTTATATTCCTGTGGGGAGAGTCTCTTATCAGCAGTTTTACCCCATGCAGATCCCTCTGATGTCTTGGGCGAGGGGTCTTTTGTGGAGTTAAAAGATCGTTCCGCTGTCTTGGAGGTGTTTTCTGAGACAAGTTTCCCTTTAGGGGTTGATTCTTTCACGCTTTGATTGGGTGTGTCCAGTACTGCTCCTTTATTTGGGGAGCTTCCCTTTGGGGGCGCATCCCCTTTCATAATGTTTTTGAGGCGGCTACCTCCTTGCCAGCGTTCATTTCTGGGCTGTATGCCTCTTCTTTTTGGAGGGAGCTTCCCTCGTGAGGAGCTTCTACCCCGGTAATGTCTTTTGGGACTGCTGTCCCTTGGTTTGGAGGATCTCGTGGGTGTGCCTCCTCAGTTTGGTAATTTGCTCCCTCTTTGGGGGAGCTGCCCTCGTGTGGAGCTTCTACCTGGGCACTGTCTTTTGGGGCTGCTGCCTCTGCTTTCATGTTGTCCGGGCGGTACGCCTCTTTGGTTTTGAGTGTTGCTCCCCCATGTGGGGAGTCGTACTTTGGGGGAGTTATCATTTCCTTGCCTGGTGTTGTTTCTTTTTTTTCTCTTCCTGTATCTGTGGTTTCCATGGCCAGTAAATGTGTATGGTAAAATCCGAAAAAAAATCAAAAAAAAATCACTGTTTTGACTGACGTGGAGACGGCGTCCAAGGTGGGGAGTCGACTTTGGCGTTAAAAAAAAGTGGCGCCAAAGGCGGCAAGAGGGGAGATAGAACTGAGAGAGGGAGTGGGAAGTTAGTGGAGGGAAGAGAGAAAGTGTTTCCGACCCTCCCTTGTGGGGGAAGGTCGTAAATTATCAGCTCAGATCCCAGAGCAGAGAAAGACAGACAAAGTGGGGGTACGGACAGAACGTGACCAAAAAAGTTGTCAGGTGTTCAGGGCACGAGAATGTGTCGCCAGAACAGATACTACACTTTGATCTTCATATTTAATTTATTTCGCTTAAAGAAAAAATTACAATTAAAAAAATTCCAATATAAAATGAAAAAATTTAAAAAAGTAAAATCTCCAAAAGACAAAACAAATTTAGGCAAAAGGCCCTATAAGATCTGGGGAGGGGAGTGTTGCAGGGTCTTTGTAACTAAAGTAAAAATGGAGTCTTTGGCGAGTTTACTCCTGACATTTACCACAATACCTCATTCACTCTGTGGACTCTAAACTAACTAATGAAAACCACAGCGTTTTTGTAAGAAAGGATATATATACAATTTCTGTATGTGTGTATGTGTGTGTGTGTGTGTGCATTTTTTTTTTTTTAAATAAAATGTGTGTGTGTGTGTGTGTGTGTGTGTGTGTGTGTGTGTGAAAAAAGTTCAATTCATTGGAAAATAAAAAGTTCTTTAATTTGGAAGAAAAACAGTTCGTATTGGGGAATGGGAAATCTAGAAAAAATATACAAAAAATAAAATTTCCTAGTGCAGTTTCCTAGGTCCCTCCCTGAGCTAATCTAAGTTAGATCGCCTACTGTTTTCCGGGGCATCGAAAACAAGCAGGGAGATCCCTAATGGGGATTGGGAAGAATTCATATCGGGTGTAGGGAGTAAAATAAATAGATTGTTAAAAACAAAAAAGGGGAATACATTAGGTGGCGACCTTCGAGTAGGGGTTGACCAGGGGGTGATAAAACAAAAAGATAGGGGGGAGTAGTGGTAGGGTAGCCTCGGAAGGTTCTCTAGTGCCAAAAAAAAAAAACAAACAAAAAAAAAACAAATAATCGGGGGACAGGATCTCATTTGTACTACCAGTCAAGAGTCTCTTTACTTTTTATTTGTCTAACCTAGCGGGATGGGCTCCATAGGACCCAGTACCGCATGTGCCATGCCTATGGTGGTAACACGAATTCAAACTTGGCGCCTCGTTAGATGCACAAACTAGCGTCATGCACCCACCTCTTGTCAAAGGCCACTTGAGGCAACCTCTTCCAATCGCATCTGATCTTTACTTTAAGCAGATGTTTAAAGTAGACGATCAGATCCCGATCTGGAACAGATATCTCTTTGCGGACTCGCTTGAGGCGTGTGATCCATATGACCATCCTCGCTACTGCTAGTATCGCTAGAAAAAACATTCTTTTCTCCCTAGGCAGCGGCGGATCAATGTTCTCCACAAAATATGATTCGTCGAGTTCAAGCCAATGCTTGACATCGATGCGAACCGTTACCTCGTTGACGTACCCTAGGAGGGTCTTGAGCCTGCTGCAGCGGAAAAAGGCATGACCGGCTGTTTCTCTCATGTCTTCTTTGCAGCGCAGGCAGTAGACCCGGGTTTCTTCATTGTAAAGGTTGAGTTCCTCAAGGAAGGGCAGTGCGTTCCGGACAAGTCGCCAGGTAAGGGAAAATTCCGAATTTGTAAGAAAGTCTCGTCCCGGCGCCCAACTTCACTGGGAGCGGATCTCCTCCAACGACATCCCCGTCTGTTTCACTAGCAGTTCCTTTTTGCTATGCTCCACTAGCTCCCGATAAAGCCTGTTCCTAGACTGTTTGAGGATACTGGTTCCTGGCAACGCTCTAAGTGTGGACCGGCATTTGGCATAGAATGTTTGCTCCCTCTTCGGTCTCCGCCGTGCTTCGACCGAGGGGTCAGGTGTGAGATTGGAAAATGACCTTTCAACCACAGTGACCCATGGAACGTCTACGTACAGCGAACAGCTCAGGAAGGCCAACCTCTCTGCGTGCTTGTGACACAGGAGATCGGGCAGTCCTAAGCCTCCCTCACTCGGATTTCGAACACAGACCTCTCTGCAAACATAATGCTTACCCTCGTTCCACAAAAGTGTGTCGAGGTGCTCCTGTAAGCTAGTTCGTCGTTCTGCAGGGAGGGGAAGTACAGACAGACGGTAAAGGATGAGCAGAAAGACGTATGCAGCACACGCCTCCACCGACCCTTCAAGGACAATTTCCTTCGAACCCAAGTCTTAACAGAGGATTCAACCTTGGCCTCTACTTCCGACCAGTTTTTCTTCAGTTGGAGACCCGGTCCGAACCACACACCAAGGATCCGGACTGGGCCGTCGGTCCAAGTGAAGATGCCTGGAAGCGAATTTACTCCGGTCCAGGCACCCAACCGCAGACCCACTGACTTACTGCGATTGAAGATGGCCCCTCCGTAACTTCTTCGTATCGAGTGAGCGCCTCGGTGACCACTTTAATGTCCGTGGGGCAAGACACGAACACGGTGACGTCATCGGCGAACGCAGAAACCCTGGCTCGTGTGCCTCCAGAAAGAGCTAACCCGCGCAGGACTGGGGTAGTTGCTTCGTCCTTTAACTTGCAAAGGAGGGGTTCCAACGCCAGAACATACAAGAGAGGCGACAGCGGACAACCCTGTCGCACCGACCGGGAGACGGTAAAAGACTCCGACAGCTTATCGTTGATCTGCACCGCTACTGTCGGCCTGTCATACAGTACAGAGATCCACTTGCGGAAGTTCGGATTAAATCCGGTGGCTTCCAGCACAGATCCCAGGGACTGATGGTCCACCCTATCGAACGTCTTGGACTGATCCAAACTGATCACCGCGGCCTCGGCATCATCTTCCGTCCCCTCTGTGATCGTGCGTATCAGATGAAGATTGTCCTGAATCGATCTCCCCTTCACAGCATAGCTCTGGTCTGGTTCGATCAAGTCAGTGATGAAAACCTGCAACCGATTCGCAAGAACCTTGGCCAAAATCTTTAACTCTGTGTTTAGCAGAGTCAAGGGCCTGAAATCGTCTAAATCTTCCTCCCCACCATGCCGTTGACCTTTCCTCAGCAATGTGATCACTCCCTTGGTCACTTGCCCAGGGATGGAGCCCTGAACAAACCAATGGTTGAACATATCCTTCAGAATAGGGACCAACACGGGCGACAGCCTCAAGTAAAATTTGTAGGGTAGACCATCAAGCCCCGAGGACTTGTTGCAGCCAACCTGCTTCAACGCAGTAATGATCTCATGTTCCGCGACAAAACGATCACAGCTAGCCGCTCGAGCCGCCGTGAGACGGGGCAAGTCAGCCAAATAGCTGCCAAACTCTTCAACCCTGAGTCTGGGTAATTGGGTGAAGCGCTCCGATAGATGCTTTCGAAACCTCTCGCAAATCTCCCGTGTTGACATGAGGGCGTGCCCTTCCAGGTCGTTTACCTTTCAAATGTACCCGTCCGAGCCACGCCTTACAGCAGCCTTATGCTCAACAGCGTCTACACTAACAGCCTCGTTCGAGACTTTCATTAGCCTAGCCCTAACTATCTGGCCCTCGTATCGCTTGCTAGCCAAGCGGTTGAGGTCTTGTTTAGCTAGTGCTATCTCTAGGGGGTCCCCCTCCTTCCACCGCCTGGGTCAGCCTATTCTCTATACGCTTCTTAGCCTTAGCCTTATCTAGTGCGAGGTGTTGTCTGTACTGGACCGAGAAGCGTCTAATCTTAGCCTTGAAACTAACCCACCACTTACTCCCGATAACTGCTCCACTAATGCCCGTTGGATTATCTCTGTAACCTTCAACCGGTAGTCCTCCAGCTCCAACAAGGTGCTATTGAACTTCCAGCATTCAGCCAGTTTAGGCCTAGAGCTCAAGTTTAGGCGGGCCATAACTAGTTTATGGTTCGAGTGTCCTAAAATGTGGAATGTGGAACAAGATAGAAAATCTACATCGCCTCTTCTAACATCCGATCCAAGTAAGTACTTGGATAGGAAGGCGCATTAGGATGCCACGTCCACATCTCCCGCCCCGGGTGATCCAGGCAAAATCTGTCGACCAGGTCGCACAAAGCCATCAGGTCAGACAGACTGCTGTCACACCACACTGACCCACTAGTCCTCCCGACCTTATCTATCTTGGGATCAAGGATGGCATTCCAATCACCCATTAAGACTACCCTCTCCGGATCATCTATAAAACCCTCCACCCGTCGAAAGAAGGAAGCCTTCTCCACAGCGGAATTAGGTGCGTAAACTGCGACTATCTGAAACACACTGCTATTAATAGCAACATCGACGACAATCGCCCGCCCGTCCTCGTCCGCGTGAACAACATTCACCAACGCTGATAGGGTGCGATTTACTAGCAAGGAGATTCCACGACTGTAGGTATTGCCATATGCTGAGTAAACATCGTAATCGTTCACCAGCACCTGACAATCCCCGTCACAAATAAAGTGGGTCTCCTGTATAGCGGCAATATCTACTTTGAGGGACATCAGATCTCTCAGCACGCGCACGGCCTTGATTCGACATCTGAGGCCCCTCACATTATAAGTAGCCAAGTTTAAAGCCATGGTCACCTACCTTATTCAGTGTCACACACGGGCCTGAAGTCCCTGGGGGTGAGGACGTGGCAGGCTTGTCCAAGGCTTCCGGTCAGTAAGTCTGCAGAGGGTACTCCATTCTTGGCTACGCCTCCCACGTCCAGGGGAAAAATTAATTTTAACGCCCTGTAGAAGATGGGTGAATATATACAGGGACTCTGCCCTCACATTTAAAAACTAAATTTTTTAGCGAAGGATGCTCCATGTCCACCAGCTGCTGGCCTGGGATTGCATCCTTCGCGGCATCTATCCTCGCCCAGAGGGCCTCAGTCCTGGAATCCTTGTTGACCCTAATAAATGTGGTCAACAAGGGAGCGTCCTTGAACTTGGTTGGGTCGGTGACATTATCGCCACCGACGTAGAGAAAGTTCTTTAGCTGTGTATAACGGACCTTCTGCTGGCCTTTCAGTTCTGTTGTTGGCTGCAGAGGGCCCGTCTCACATATCCTTCCTCCTGGAAGGAAGGGGAGTCTCTTTGTCCGCTCCATGCGGATTGGTGGGGTGGGTTTTTCCTTGATGGGGGAGTGGGTGCAGGGGAAGTAGGGGAGGGGATGTCGGGTGTTGGGGTGTATGGTGGCGGGAGAGGTTGTTTCTTGAGGTCGTTACTCGAACTTTCTGAGGATGGATTGCGAGGTAGTGTTCTTGGGAGTTCGGGGAGGGAGGGAGGACAATGCTCTGGCTGTTTGGGAGGGGGGATTTGGGAGGTTCAGCCTCGGCTGGTTGGATATTGTCTTTGGGGGTAGGGTTGTCTCCCTTGGATCTCCTGCTTTTCCTCCTCTTCGTCGTTCTCTTGCTGACTGCTGCCTCTGATGTTGTCTCTTCTGTGTCTGTGGCTCTCTAGACCCTCCAATGCGATCTCTTCCTCAGAGTCTTGGAGCTTCCTCTTGTTTGAGGAAGAGGGCGCCTGAGTGTCCATCGGGGTGAATTCGAGTTGGGTTTTGGTCGTTATTGGTTTGGGCAGATTTTTGTTGGGTCTGCCCTTCCTTGTGACTGTTGCCCAACGCTTCTGCTGCCGGGTTGGAATTGCCTGCGTCTGGGGCTGTGGCTTGTTCCTCTGCTGGGGTTTTGGCGGGTGTTTTGGTGGGGACTTTTCCCTGGGGGTAGGCTGGTTGCCTTTTAGGACAGCCCTTGGCCATGTGTCCCCTCAACTGGCAGTGCCAGCAGTGAGGTTTTCTCCCCTCCACGACCAGTGTCATGGTCTGCTCTCCAAACTTTAGCATGGCTGGAACGTTGTCAAAACTGTCCTTGCCCAGGACCATCCAAACTTTGTTGTTCCCGGTCAAAACGTTGCGTCGACCGCAGGCTGGGGTGACTGCCTCTACCACCTCACCGTACTGACTCAGCATGGCCCGACTTGTTTTCCGATCATGTAGCATGGGACGTTCAGTACTGAGAAGAGAGAAAGTGGATTGACCTCCCCTCACCGGGATGTCGGATTAATCAGCTCAGATCCCCCGCAAGGGGGGAGAGCACCGAAGGAAGACACAGTGGGTGCTAGCGGGTCAGAGTGCCGTGTCGCAATTAAGAGAGAGAGGGGATAGACATCTCTGCCCAGAGAGGGGGAGCAGAAACGAAACACCCGCCCTACCCACATCACCCTGCCCGCAAACAACCCCAAGGAAGCGAGAAAAAGAGCCCGGTCTGCTCAATCCACTGGGAGAGCAGCGAAGGAAGACAAAGAGTAGGCCTGGCAGGTCAGAGTGCTGCACAGGCAATTAAGAGGGGAGAAAGTATACCATTTCAACCTTGGAGGGGAGGAGGAAACGAAGTACCCAAAAGAAAAAATGCTAAGCTAACTCGACCAGGTCGCGTCTACTAAAGAAAGTGTTGTCGGTCCCGAGAACAGCAAACTTCCAAAGAAGGGATCGGTTTTCGGGTCCAGACTACCATACAATGGCGTTGGTCCTGGGGGAGCGAAAAGGGTCCAGACTCCCCAAAGAGGGGGTCGGTCCCACTAACCAAGGTTAGTAAAGTCAGAAAAGTGACCAAAGTGAAAGCCTTAAACTTGACGGGTGGGTCAAGTGGCGGACCTCTTGAAAAAAATAAAAAATGAGTAGCTGGGAGAACAGATACTACACTTTGAGATATTAAATCTTTTATTCATCACTTTGATCTTGCCCAAAAGTATAAGAAAAGCTTAAAAAGCTAAGAACAGCATCTATTAACAACAGACCTTTGATCTTAACCAAAAAGGCCAAGCACAAAAGTGTTACGGACAGACTGATCGACCGACCGACCGACCGACCGACGGGCCGACGGAGTGACTTATAGAGTTGCTTGAATGCGACTAAAAACAAAAATAAATTAATTCATTTTTTTTTTTTACAACAGAAAACCATAACTTTAGTAAAGGTATTTTTTGTTTAAACAAAATAAAACATTTCCACTAAGATTTCAATAAAAATAATGGGTTCATTATATTTCATGATCATTATTTTATAAATACCGAAAATTTCATTAAAATTGGTTAATTTCCTGATTTTTGGTGAATTTTTAAGTAAAAGGAGGGGTAAATTTTTTTTATACATTTTGAGCATCGCCATTCATTTTGCGCGTACCTACTTTACAGCCATGCTTCCCCCTCCCCCATTCCTTTCATTAACCTAAAAGGAAAAAAAAAAAAGGAAGAGCTCTGAAAAAACATGTTCACATAAAAAATTATTTTGGTACTTGTGCATTTAACGAATCAGACGTAACTCAGCATTTGCTCGGCTTTGTCCGACGCATGACGTCAACAGCCGGATAAAACCGAGCGTTGGCGATAAAATAAAAACAACGCTACAACAAAATAACTGTACAATGAAATTGTAAAATGTAGAAACATAAAAAAATTAAATAAGTAAAAAGCAAAAACCTACCGTTCATTCATTTTTTGTCTGAACTGTTTTTTTTTTCAATTTTTAACGTAAAAAAAAACATATTGTCTATATTTTAAGCACGTAAAAGTTATTATTTTTTTTTGCAACTCTTTATGTCAAATAAATGGAAAAAGCCTAAAAAAGGGCAATAAAAAGCATGGGGGGGCAGGAACAAGGATTATTTGTACATTTTTTTTCGCCAGAAACAAGGACTTTTTTGGTTTTTTTTGCCAGAAACAAGGATCTTTTTTTTTTTTTATTAGTGGAAGGAGGGTTTCGGCGTTCCTATTTGGTACAGTGACCAAGAAACCCTCCTTTTCGGCGGTGTCGTATCCACCGAAGACCCAGATCACCGTTGTCAGAAGTCTGGCGACGTTGTGTTTTCTGCGGTTAAAAACGGACTCGTTGATTTCTACCGTATGGCCTGGGCCTCCAATCTGCCGGGGATTCCTAAGAGAATAGTCCCTGCATATATCACGCAGGAAAATTTTCCAATCCACAATTGTGTGGCGAGAACGTAACCCACATTTGCGATGGAGATTTTTTGTAGATGCCATCTCGAACGTCCATAAGTATATTATTTTTATTATACATGCGATGGTTAGTCAGGATTTTGAGAAGGTCCCAATCCTAATGGAGGTCCATCGACATGTTACACTTCTACACCTCCAACCGTAACCGTCTGAAAGGCTTGTTCTCTTTGCAAGTACACAATCCTGGCCAAAATGTAAACATCTTTTCTCTTCTGCCAACAATTTCCGTTGCTGGCAAAAGTTTAGTGCAGCCTCTGGGGTCTAGAGCTGGTCCGCAAGGTTTGTAATATTCATTATTATTTCGTCAGTTATCTTTTTAAAACAAATTTTTTTTTTTAACTCTCTTCAAATAAGCGTTTCTTGAGAGTTGTGACACTCTTCCAATTGATAGCGAAATTCTCGTCTGCTTAATCGGCAACGCTCGGTTATATCCGGCTGTTGACGTCATGCGTCGGACAAAGGACTACCATTTATGGTAGCACATCTAAGACAGTAAACGACCAAGTTCTCTCCAATTCTCTCTCCTCTGATCTTGAGCACGTAGTACAATGGGGAAAGGAGTGGCTGGTTACTTTTAATGCATCTAAAACCAAGCTTCTCTCTTTACATCATCAACATTCTGATCCACATCTGGCATCAATTGAAATGAATGGCTCTCGTCTTCAGGAGGCCTCAAGTTTTGACAAGCTTCTGGGCTTGACCTTTACTCCTGATCTTAAATGGAATACGTACATCAAATCTGTTGCCAAGGCTGCTGGAAAAATGGTGGGATCTTTCTATCGATCCGGTAAATATCTCACTGCTGATGCTATTCTCTATCTATATAAGAGCCAGGTACGTCCAAGGATGGAATCTGTTGCCACATCTTGGCAGGAGCTGCTAGAAAGGACTTGTCCTGCCTTGATAGAGTTCAAAATAGACTTCGTAGCCTCGTAGGAGATGTCCTTTTCTCTTCCTTGCAACCTCTATCTCACAGAAGAGATGTTGCGAGTTTGTCTCTGATGTATCGTTATTTTCATGGAAGGTGTTCAACTGAGCTTCAATCTATGGTCCCCCCTCGCCAAACTTTCACAAGAAACACTCGTCTAGCTGTACACATTATCAATAATTCCCCCCACTCTTTATCTGTGCCTAAACCTAAACGTAGATTCAATGAACAAAGCTTCTTTCTTAGAACTGCATGGCTGTGGAATTGTCTTTCGTTTTCCTGCTTTCCGGCTGACTACAATATGGTTGCGTTCAAGTCTAACGTAAATAAGTTCTTGATGAGCCGTTCTATATAAGTTATCAAATTTACCAAATTTTCATTACTAATGATTACTATATTGTCCAATGTCTACTGTACACTCTTTAACCCTTATCCTTGAGTGGCCTCTTGGCCTTGATAAGTGGTGATGCCTATGTAAAAAAAAAAAAGCCGAGCAAATACTGAGTTACGTCTGGTTCGTTAAATGCACACGTACCATTATTTTCATTAACTCAAAACAAACTCTCTTCTGGGCAAAGGGACAAACTAACAAACGTTGCGGTAAATAATTTGAACAAATATCCCTTTTTATATGCAAATAATAAAAAACAACTGAGAAAAAGAAAACACAAAAACAAAAAACAACACACTTAAACACAAGAAAAAAAGCAAAATTTTCTTGAATATATTTTTGTCCCCCCCAAAAAAAACAAGTCTAGATGGTGATTATTAGATTTATCATTGAATTTGTTACTGTCACTTTTACTTAGCAAGACACGAGTATTTTCTATCATAACCGTCGAAT
>NC_136491.1:48553650-48586150 GCF_053919585.1 Euprymna scolopes | reverse complement strand
TGAGGAGGATGACCTAATTAATGGCTGGAAAATTTAAAGATGGTGGCAAGGTTGCAAAAAATAGATGTGGTCACCCTACTGCCGCTCTACTTAGAGGGGGAAGCCTTCACTATTTACCAGCAGATGTGCGATGAAGATAAGGGAGAACTTGCCTCAGTGGAGCAAGGACTGAAATTGGCTTTCGCTGAGAGTCCATTTGAAGCACTTGGCAAGCTTGCAAGTTTGAGGTGGTCTGGCGAGTCTGTTGACGTTTTTTCTGCAGAGATCAGGAGACTGGCAAGATTGGCAGGTTATGTGGGGAGGAACCTGGAGATGACGGTAAAGCTATACCTAGTGAACGGCTTCCCAGAAGAAATATCCGCGAACATGCAGAGAATCACTGAGATCAATACGATGGAAGTGGATGATCTCTTGATCCATGCCAGAGTCCTAGTCAAGAATGTCAAGGGCCCAATCGTGGCTGCAGCTGTGAGTGGAAATAAGTGCATGAGGCCCCACTTGAATGACGAGAGACAGTCAACGAGGTGACAGAAGGAGAGACCTGCCATCAAGTGCTTCCAGTGCCAGGGTCCTCACTTGCTGAAGGACTACAAAGAGCCGAGACCGGGGATCATCTGCTCCTGATGTGGACGAGTGGGGCACATTAGCTGCTATTGCATTGCTACACAGGACCAGGGAAACGAGTAAAGGGGAGCCATTGTGCCAGTGGTTCCCCCTTCTATCTGGAAATGGCGCACAACGAAACGTTGGCTAAGTTACCGGTAAGAGTCAATGGGAAGAGAGCCATGCCCCTTGTTGACTCAGGTTGCACCACAACATTGGTAACGAAAAATGTCGCTAAATCATGGAGCAGAACCAGGAGTATTAAGACCGTGGATGCCTAGGAGAGACAACAGCGGAAGTACTGGTGCAAGGTGTGCCTATTGGACTATGAGCCCTGGTGTTGGATCATCTGGTTGGTGATGTTGATGTGGTTTTAGGTGTAAGTGCGATCAACCAACTAGTGGGGCGCTACATTGAGAGAGGGTCAAGTAACTTTCAGATGCCTCGGCGCAGTAGGAATGGCAGGAGTGGAAGGTGATAGAAATATCAGAACACAAAAACCAGAGGCTTGCTGCATTGTGGATGAGGATTTCCTGGCGAGGTTCGATGGCGAGAGATGGACAGTGGAATGGAAATGGATCTCCGGGCCTCCGGAACTACGAAACAAAGTAAGCTGCTACAAGAAAAAACACTGCGAGGAGACATAAGAAAAGGATTTGAGGAAGAAGTGGAGAGGTGGATAGAGGAGGGAATTCTGAAAACGTGGACAGGGGAAGAAAAAGGAGTGCTACCATTACTGGCAGTTGTTCAACCCACAAAGCACAAAGATAGACCGGTACTGGATTTCAGAGAATTAAACAGATACATAGCCTGCCACACTGGAAAGGGGATTGACGTATGCGAAGAGGTTATGAGGAAATGGAGGAGGATGGAGCGGGCCACTAAGATTGTCGACCTGAAGTCGGCTTATCTCCAGATCCATGTAGATGAAAAACTCTGGCAGCATCAATTGGTCTGGTACAAGCGGAAGATGTATTGCCTGACGAGGTTAGGCTTTGGGCTGAGCTCAGCCCTCAAAATTATGACTGCCACGCTGAAGAGGTGCTGAGTAAAGACTGTACAGTGGACAAGGCCACTAGTTCATACATTGACAACATTCTCGTGGAGGAAGTAGAGGTGACAGCGGAGAAAGTGAGAGGCCATGTCGCGAAGTATGGGTTGACTGCAAAACCGGCGGAGTCCCTGAATGGAAGAGTGGCGTTGGGGTTTAAACTATGCTGAGATGCTAAAGGAAGCCTTGTCTTTAGATGAGGGAATGCAATACCCGAAATCGGAACTGACCTGACAAAACGAGAACTCTTCTCGGTCTGCGGGAGACTGGTGGGACACTATCCAATCGCCGGCTGGCTCAGGATAGCATGCAGCTTTATTAAACGATAAACAGGCACTGATGGCTGGGAGGGCCGTGTGACGAAGGAGGTCACGAACATACTACAAGACATCATCGCGAGAGTGACGACAGAAGACCCACTAAAGGGGGAATGGTAAGTCAGTGGCGGAGACGCGGGGGTGATTTGGTGCGATGCTATCAGTCTAGCATTGGCCGTCGTATTAGAGATGGTAGGTGTAACTGTGAAAGATGCGGCATGGCTAAGAAAGAAAAACGACTATTCCCATATCAACGTAGCCGAACTGGAGGCCGCTATGAAAGGAATCAATCTGGCCCTGAAGTGGGGATTGAAAACGATTGAAATCAAATCTGATTCAGCAACAGTAGTTTTATGGATCAGGTCGGCAGTGACTGGCGATAAGAGAGTTAGGACCAGAGGTGCCGCAGAAATGCTGATCAAGCGCAGGCTTGGAGTACTTGCAGATTTGATGGCGGAATTCCAGTTGAAGGTATCTGTAGTGCTGATCCCATCAGAAAAGAACAAGGCAGATTCGATGACACGGGTAAAGAAGGCCTGGTTGCAAGAGAGAAAGGAGGTTTCCTCAGTATGCTGTGCAGGGGAGGAAGTTAGAAAATTACATGAAGTACGCCACTTTGGTCGAGAACGGACGTTATTCCTGGCAAGAGAGGTTTACCCGGAAACCACCGAAAAGGAGGTCAGGGAGGTAGTGGAGCACTGCCAGGAGTGCCAATCGATAGACCCCGGACCATCCAGACACGAAGCAGGAGAGTTGCACATTGCGGAGGACTGGAAGCGATTGGCCATTGATGTGACCCATTATCGCCATAAGCTGTATCTGGGTATTAAGATATCTTGATCAAATAACACGGCAAATAAATAACAAGATTTTTTTCCGAGCAAAAACATATTTTAAAACCAAAAAAATGCGCAAGAAAATACAATTTTAATAAAACAATTTTTGAATTAAAGCAAGATTTTTATAAAGTAGAACTGGGGAAAAATGTCATCGATTTTTTTAATGAAATATAAGAAAGTGAAGAAAAAATGAAAATCTTATGATAAAAATGTGAAAAAGTGTCAGTGATATTTTGAATGAAGTGATGTAACTGTTCAGTCGGAAAAATCGTTTGGTGTGTGAATTTGTTTACAGCGCACGCGTATCAGATATTCTTGTGCGCACACGTATTAGAAATTCTATAATACAGATCTTTATATCTCGCAAACTACTTGTTTCTGTAAAATTTAAATGAGATGTTCGTCTTCAGCATAGTAGAAAACCTATTAAAGTCACAATTTTTAAAAACATTTGTGGATTGTTGGTCACGGATAAATACTTGTTTATAGTGTGGCGTCAATGTGTTCGTTTTTGGATGCAGAAAACCTTAATGGAAAATGTAGGCATTTCCATTTGTTCCTGGCGATCTTTCTGCTCGGAAGTTTGCGAAAACTTGTTACAAAACGAAGACCCAATAGGAGGCCAAGGTATTGAGGTCGAAATCGATGAAACTTTAATCGTTCGACGAAAATGTAACTGAGAAAGAGTCCTCAGTCAAATTTGGCTTTTTTGAGGGCATTGGAAGGATTCCAAACGGAATTTCGTGATCGCTTTGACAGGCCCAACGACTGAAGAAACGATAATCTACATGTGATATTCGTTTTCAGCATACTCGAAAACCAATAAAGTAATTTTAAAGGTGAGTGTTGAATTTGAATGTTCTCTCCTTTTATTTTATTTACCACAATTTTCTTTAAATGACGATTTTTATAGGCTTTCAACTATGCTGAATACGAAAATCACATTGAAATTTTGCAGAGACAAGTAGTTATCGAGATATAAAGACAAAAAATGACCAATTCTTTGGAAGGGGGGGGGCAGTGTCAGTCTCAGAAAAGCGGATTTTTGGCAGATCTGTACGAGATTTCCCACCCCCCTGAAAATGTGCGTTTTTCTCCTTTTTTCTAAGTTTTTTTTTCTTCTGACGATTATCATAGGTTACGGACTTAAATATTATATTAACTGAAAAAATGTTGAACAAAAATAAATGTAATGACTAATAAGACGGGATTCTAATTACGTGACACGTCGGTAAAGAAATGAACCGTAAGTCAGAGAGCAATGAAGCAGAACTTTATAAGGAGACAGAGAACCAAACGACCTGTCCCAGCGTATTATAAACACCTCCAACCACTCATGTTAAGAACGGCTTTCGGAATAACCCCCAATCTCCACATGTTACGAACGGCTTTCGAAGTTGGTGGTGTTTATTCCGAAAGCCATTCTTAGCATGGGGAGATTGGGGTGTTTATAATACGCCGGTGCACGTAAAAATTTACCGAACCAACCCCCTTTCTTTAAAGTAATTAAATTTATGTTTTCAAAATTTTTTCAGTTAATATGAAACTTAAGTCTGTAATCTGTGATAATCGTCCAAAAATAGTTTTAAAACAATTGTAAAACACATTTTTAAGGGGGGGGGGCACTCTCGTACAGGTCCGCCAAATATTTCCCCATTAGGTGGCAGGGGAAGGGAAAAAGGGAGTCTCAGAAAAGTGCATTTTGTTACCGCTAGATGGCACTGTTGGTCGTAGATAAGTAAATTTGTTTATGGCACGCACGTACACGCGTAAAAAGATGGCCGCCAAAGAATACAATGCATAATAGAGTTTTTTATATTTTGATATCTACTTATTTCTGCAAAATCTCCATGCGATTTTCGTATTCAGCATAATCAAAAACTTGTAAAAGTGGTCATTTGAAAGAAAATTGTGGAGGTGGACCTAATGTAAAAAATACCAATAGTTTAATCATCCAAGCATCCAATAAGAAACCATAAAAATGAATAATTAATTAATGAAAGTTCGTTTTTCAAAGGAATATGCAAATTACTTAACCTTTATGAACTCACTCGTATATCCATGACTGAGTATATTAAAAAGTTCGTTTTAATAATTTTTCAAAAGATAAGAAGTAGGTTTTTAATATCAATGTCAGTGCGACAAAAAAACTCAACTGTATAGATAAATCATAATTATCGCAATGTTTGATTCATTCGTTTAATAAATTGCGTTTTCAGCCTCCTAAATTCTATTTTTAACGCATGCAAATATGCTTATTTATTTAATTTTTTTTTGTGAAACCTAGTTAGCCCCCTGCATTATCAATTTCATTAACACAAGCGCCCAAAAATGGTGTGGCAGGATCTTCAGAAAATTTATTTCTCTTAACATTTAATTTTAGTTTAACCAAATTCAAATATTCTGCTCACAAGGGAGACTACTCATGTAAAAGTTGTTTCCCTTGGTTTTCTAATTTCATGCCACAAATTATTGTGCTCCAAATTTCATGCAGCAAATTATTGTACTTCTAAATATTACGTGCCACTTCCGCCTACACAGTAACCTCACACCCCAAAAGCAAATAAACGCATACTTGTTTGTATTAAGAATAGTTCTACATTGTTATTGTTGACAGATGAACATTGCAAAGCTGAATATAACTTTTTTTACGATTGCTATAGTCAAAAGTGCACTCTTTTGTACCCTGCAAATTCAAAACACAAAATCGTTTATATATTTAGGTATCGTCACCAAATTATCACTAGTAAAAAGAAAACAAACAAACATAGTATTACATGGTTACTTAACTTTTAACAGATTTGAAAGTCGCAACCTTTTTTTGTACAAATTAAAAATTAGGTAGAGTATTATTTACAATTCTAAAAAAAACTGTTGAATTAAAAATTAATAAATAAATAATGAGATTAACAATGAAACGCATAAATAAAACACACCAAGTAAAATTATATGCATTAAATACTGAATATGCAGGATTTTCAAGAAACGTTTGTCAATTTTTTGGAGAGGAAAGAAAATGAAAACATCATATTTTAGCTAATAATTGATAAGATTTAAAATGCAGTTCTTAGAGGGCACTTTCTCTAAATATAACTGATTTGAAAAAAAAAAAAATAAAAAAAATAAAAATAAATAAATAAAATAAATAAATAAATGAAATAAAGACGCCCCAGGTCCCGCAACGCCCTTCAGATGGGATCTGGACTTGGACCACGTGATATTCATGGCATTCTTTAGGTACGTGCAAAATGAATGCCGATGTTCAAAATGTATAAACAGTCTGACCCCTCTCTTTACTTAAAAATTCATCAAAAATCAGGAAATTAACCAATTCTAATGAAATTTTCAGCATTTATCACCGATTATAATAACACATTAGTTTTTATTTAAATCTTAGTGGAAATGTATTATTTTATTTAAACAAAAAATACCTTTACTAAAGTTAAGGTTTTCAGTATTAAAAAAAAAAAAAAAAAAAAAATTTATTTTTGCTTTTTTCATGAAAATTATAAGAATTAAAATAATTATTTTATTTTTCCAGGAACATTACTAAAAAAATCCCCATAAGTCCGTATTAATGAATTCGATATAACTCGAAGAAAAATTAATTTCTTGAGCTACTGATATTATCATTGAATTAAGCATTGTTAATTTAATATTTTCGCATAAAAATTTGTTTAAAAAAAAATTCTACTTTTTTTCTTTTGAATCACAGGTTTCGCATAATTTTTATGTGAACGATTCTAATATTTTCCTTGCTTGCATGAATGTGAAACTTTCGGTGTAACATAATTTTTATATAATCTTGAAAAATAAAACTTTTCTTTTTTAATTTTAAAGCACAAACCTAGAAAAATAATTAAATTAAAAAAATGGTAGAAATTAGACAAATGTTCACGATAGGAATGCATGACTGAGAAAAAAAAGAAAGGGGAAAAAAGAACCCCTACCCCCCTTAACTACCTTACGTCATTTTCAGACAGCCTTTCGACTGCCTGAGATTTTGTGCTTCCGTATAATCCATGTGACGAGGACTTTGTTTTTTTTTTTTGTTGAACGAAACGAGAATCTCAATTTTGGCGAGGGAGGGGTAATAAAGCTATTTTTTGTACAAACAAGATTTAAAAAAAAAAAATTTAATTCAATATCTTAGAACTTTACTAATTGGTCCATCGACTTAGTCAGATTTGAACCTTAGAATTCTGCCTCGTCCGTTCGCCTGTTCGCTCGTTTGTCCGTTCGTTTCCCAAATTCTCAGAAACTACTCATTACATTTTGCTGAAATTTTGCATGAAGTTGCAACTACCCAACCTTTTCGGATTTTTTTTAAATAAAAATTCTGGTTGCGCCACTAAAAGGGATCAAAATGGCCAAAAATAGCACTTTTCGGGACATAAAATATTTGCCAATCCTTAGATTTTGCTGAAAATTACCGAAAAGCAAGATCACATAGATATACATTTGGAAACGTAATATTTGACTCTGGGAAAATTCTGGGGTTTTAGTCCCAGGGTGTTTTAGGGGAGAACACACTTTTTGGGGCTAATTTTTATTTTTCTCCTAAAATTCATACTTGTGCCTAAAATAGAGGTTTTAAATGGTACCGAATTAAAGAAAAATTAAGGCATCGCTTTCATTTGGCTGTTTTAGTCCAATGTTTTATATCGGACCAGGGGTTTAAATGGTCAAAATAGGTAACAGTTCTATGGCTGATTTTGGTTAACAGTACAAGGGAAGTAACTGTTTTAGACTCGATTTTACAAATATTGATTATACATTCGTAGATTGAACTTTAGTATATATGATTGGTTTACAATATAAGGTTACAAACTAGTAAGCAGTCTACTCATTTTTTAAAGTGCTTTCTACACATGAAGATCCGACCTTTATCTTTTATAACTATACCCTCGTGGAGAGGCAAGTAAATAAGAATATGTCAATTCGAATTTGTTTTACAATCCGAATTGACTATGTATTTATTCCAAATCGTGTTTGTTACCTGTGAATGTTAGGCTGAGGAGTTTAAATAATAAACTCTCAACTAGTATTCATAAGCAGCTATGGAGATTTCGTCAGTGATAAAAACCTTCAAGTTTTTGTACTTTGTAGATCATTTGTAGTTTTACCAGAAAAGGCCCTTCTTGATCTGCCATGAAAAGTAGAAAAATGAAAAGACGTGTGAAGTGTGCTGCCGTTTATTTTACTGGCTGCAGTACGAGTGCAAGCCGCAACAAGAACAGCTGGATATTCCATATACTTGGAAGAAAGTGTTCGCTTGAGGTAATCAGCTATAAAGGTTAACCACATGACTCTTTCCAGTCCCACCACAGAAACATGACAAAGGCATCAGTCGGGGTATCATATAGTTTTTGGCTTGTTATCTTTGAAACAGACCCAGAAAACTAATAGTTTTCTTTCAAACGATTTTCACAATGAATTTATTTAACTTCAAAATTTAGCTGAATTAGTTAGCTCGCCGTGAAAACATTTTTCGTAGCTGTTTTTTTTTCACGTATACTGTTATGGGGTTAAATGGTAATAAAAGAAGGAACACAGGATTTTTAGGGACGAAACATGTATTCACATATATTACAGGCAAAGACCGGTTGGGAATACCATTCCTCAACGGTGGGCGTTTGCACACGACCTGCTTCGTCGCACACCAATCTCAGACTGCCGGGCATCGGTCTCAATACAGGAAGTGACGTCACTAGAGGAAGTGACGCCATAAGATAGTCCATTATGTACAAATATTTTTTTCCTTTTGGAAATTAACTTTAGTCTTTAACCTTTGAAATACAATCAAAAAGTAGCCAGAAACCTATAAAAAATATGATAAATCGGCTTTTAAAACTGTTCCCTATCTTTATTTGACTATTTTTGCCCGTACCTAGCGTTCTTCCAGAGATGTCTGGATCTAGCTACCATAGACTTATTTTTCTAATACAGAGAAGTGCTCTGACAAATCAGCTTGCAGAGCGCATTGATTCCGTCTGTTCTCTGAAGTATTACTTCAACCCCGTTGGGAATCCGTGACGTTATCATTTTGTGCACACACTCAATATCGACAGATGATGAAAGCATTAAATATGAATAACAGAGGTAACGTCTTTTTGTCATTATTTTTTTTTTTTATCAAACGGTATAAGTGTGGCACAATAAAGACGTCTTTTTTTTGGGGGGGGGGTAGCTGGAGACTTCTACATTAATGAACCTTGTGCCTAATTTGTTTATATACGTGAGGTGCACATGCGTTGAGCTTTGTGATTTTGAAAATGTTAGAATATATCAATCTGGGATGACTCAAGCCAAGAATGACAGTTTGTTTATAATATTCAATCAAGTCAAAACGATTTGTGACCCTAGAAAACGAAAGGCCAACTCCACAGAACTCGTCATCGAGGCATACAAAAACAAAACAACATTCACACATTATGCATGAATATCTCTCTTTCTCTCATTTTATCTCTTTCACTCTCTTTCTCTTTTGCGTTCTTTCACTCTCTTTCTCTTTTGCGTTCTTTCACTCCTCTTTCTCTTTTGCGTTCTTTCACTCTCTTTCTCTTTTGCGTTCTTTCACTCTCTTTCTCTTTTGCGTTCTTTCACTCCTCTTTCTCTCTTTTGCAATGAATGGAATTGAATTGTAATTCTTTTGTTTTGTTTCAGACAGTTGAAGCTTGGATTCCTGCACGCATCAGACACACATAGCAGTTTTGTGTGCACGCAATGGGCCGACTGAATATGCTCCCTCATTGTTAAACGTAAAATAAATTATATATTTTATGAAAAATGCATTTGTTCGTTATTTTTGTACAAGCGTTAAATTTCAGTATGCGGTCCCTGCCATTAATGCTGACGATGACGATGGAATGCTGCCTGTAACGATGCAATGAAGACTAGAGAAGCGACCCATGTCAGCCGATTATAACCGAAGACATCTCAACCCGTTGCATTGAAGCTTCCATGTGCCTATCATTAGATATCGTATCGTCCATTGCCAAACCGGAAGAGGCGAAGGTTTAAATTAAGGCTAGTCAATCGAAAAGAGGGGATGATTTTCGAAAATATCGGCGAAAAAGCGACCTCTACTTGTAGAAAAATGTCTACTTTCGGGTGAATTTATGTTTTTAGCAAATTTTTCGATATTTGTTGTCCGAAGGAAAGAGCTTCAAAACGATACCAATCTCGTGAAAATCCGTCTCCTCTGTCGAAATTTTTAGGCAGACATACATACATACATACATACATACATACATACATACATACATACATTTAAACAGACAGGTGAGATTTATATTATAGACTACGTTTTTTTGGATAAAGAGACTACTAGTAGAAATTGTGGGAATATAGAAAAATATAGGTCTACACCAGTTATTATTATGATTATATAAGTTCTACAGCTACGTACCAAAAAACCAGAGCTGTTAAACTTGACAAACGGGACAAGAGGGAGAAAGTAGCAACCCTAACTGAAGTCCGTGTTCCTAACGATGCTAGCTTAAACAACGCCTAGAGGCGGATAATAACGAAATACCAATGTATGCCATAAAAATATACTTAAATCGTTGGAAGATCTCCATTATTCCAGTTCGGTAGGAACAACCGAACTCATGAAAAAGTATTTCAAAATTAACCTGTGAAACAAGTGCGAAAGAAATGCAAACAATTACACTTAAAATGACGGTTAGAATCTTAAAGACTTCTCCAGGTTGAATTATCGGTTGGAAAATCTGAAATAGCAGGTGACTGTCTAACAGAATCCTTATCTTCAGTAAAAGCGAAATGATTAAAAAATTGAAAAATAAAAAGCAGTAAAGAATTATTATCCGCGTTATATATATATATATATATATATATATATATATATATATATATATATATATATATATATACACGCACACACACATATATATATTTATATACATATTTTATATATATATGTGTGTGTTTAAGTGAACGTTTCTGTGTGTCTGAGTGTCTGTCTGTGTGTTTGTGTACATTTTCCTTCGCAACAACTCTGTCAATTTTCAGCCTACAGATTCGAAATTTGATATACAGGGTACTGAGATTAGTAAAAATCGATGTGGTCGGTTTTCGGCAAGAAATGTTGCTGTTAAGGGGTCAAAGTTCAACAACAATTTTGGGTCTAAACACTTGAAATTTTAGATATAGGTTCCGTGGACATGGATCTAACTTTATAACTCGATTTGAGACCAAAACAATAAATTTTAAGGGGTCATAATAGGGGTCAAAGTTAAAAAAATTGACCTTTTTTTTCTCAGCATACACCTCCAAACATGAGGGCAACACCGGACACGCATGCTAGTATATCTATAAAAGTGAACGTGTGTGTGTGTGTGTGTGTGTGTGTGTACATTTCCCTACGAAATAACTTTGTCAATTTAAAGTCTAAAGACATGAAATTTGATATACAGGGTACTGAGATTTGGGTAAATCTATGTGATCGGTTTTCGGCCAGAAATTTGGCTGTTAAGGGGTCAAAGTTCAACGATTTGACCTTTGAGAACTCTACCAAACTCTTCCGACAATTTAGGGTCTAAACACTTGAAATTTTAGATATAGGTTACTTCGACATGGATCTAACTTAATAACTTGATTTGAGCCCAAAACAATCAATGTTAAGGCGTCATAATAGGGGGCGAATTTTAAAACAATTTGACCTCTGCGGCCTCTACCAAATTACTCAGACAATTTTTGGTCTAAACATTTGAAATTTACATAAATGGTATTCAGAGATAGGCCATGCTTTTTCATCGGTTTAGGTCGAAAATTTTCAGTTACCAATATATAAATGTATGTATGTATGTTTGCATGTGTGCCTAACACTTTCGACGGATTTTACCAAGATCAAAATCGTTTGGAAGTTCGACCTTTCATACGACAAATATCGAAAAATTGGCAAAAAACATTAATATCTTCACCTTCAACTAGGCACTTTTCTACCGGGGGGGGGGTCGTTTTTTTCGCCGATATTTTTGAAAGTTATCCTCTCCTTTCAATTGTCTAGCCTTAATTTAAACATGAGTCACTTCAGGTTTGACGGTGGTCGTTACCACAAAGATGTCAGGTTTTTTTCTCCCGTTCTTTTCCTCCTTCGCGGTATGGGTTCGAGCCTGCCTTCCTACTACAACTTTTTTTTTTTGCTCAACATACACATCCAAACACCCGGGCAACACCGGGCTGAAATGCTAGTATATCTATAAAAATGAACGTATCTGTGTGTGTGTCTGTGTGTCTGTGTGTGTGTACATTTCCCTATGCAATAACTCTATTAATTTTAAGAAATTAGAATATAAAAAACGATTACTTCTTTTTTATTATCATTTTGTGTTTCGTAGAGATAGGACATCCTACCAGATACCAGACATTCACTCACAATTGCAGTCACTCCAACTGAAAGATCTTTTAAAGATTCTAACCGTTCCTTTGCGTGCAATTGTTTGTATTTTTATTGCCATTTGTTTACATTCGACAGGTAGTTATTGAAATTCTTTTTCATGAGTCCGTTGACACCTATAATTACCGGAATGATGGAGATCTTAAGATTTCAGTTTCTTTTCACCTTGAGTAGGGTCTAAGTTATATTGGAAAAACCCTTCATTCTTCGGCCAAAGTGTAGTCAAGTTTACCCCAAATCTAATAGTTTTCTTTTCTTTTTTTTCTTTATTGTTTGTTGCCTTCCCTTTTTGTTTTCACTTCTTCTTCTTCTTCTTCTTCTTCTTCTTCTTCTTCTTCTTCTTCTTCTTCTTCTTCTTCTGTTCTCATTCCTTCATTCTGCCATCCTTTCGTTTCTTTCTTATTTGTTTCTTTCTTATTTGTTTCTTTCTTATTTGTTTATTTCTTATTTGGTTATTTCTTATTTGTTTCTTCTTTCTTGTTTGTTTATTTCTTATTTGTTTATTTCTTATTTGTTTATTTCTTATTTGTTTATTTCTTATTTGTTTATTTCTTATTTGTTTATTTCTTATTTGTTTCTTTTTTATTTGTTTATTTCTTATTTGTTTCTTTATTATTTGTTTCTGTTTACCATTCGTCCTTTTCTAAGGCGAAGATTCATAATTCGGATTATTCTTTCCACAATTATAATCTTATTCACAACAGAATGAATACATAGCCTCGTGGCATTGCAAGAGACAGTTTTCCGGAAGTTGAAGGTTCAATCCTTACTGTAGGCAATACAATTGATACTTTTGCTTGATCATGGCTAATGGAATAAACAACATATAAACTGATGGATTAAACGAAGGATTTAGTTCGAAATTCTATGCAGATTCTAAAGTTCGAAAGTTTTCAAAGTTCAGAAAGATGCCGTTGAACATTACTGTTGTTGTTGAACATTGTTCATACATTTCGTATGAATCAACTGACTAGTGTTGGTATTTGCCTTCCCGGTATCTTTCTAGTTAGAATTATTTCTAGAAAGACACTGAGGACTTACGGGACGAAGGTTGCCAACATTCGTGTTTTCCGTCCTTGCATCTGAAAACTTCGGATGTTACACTGGTCGAAATGTTGTGACAATCAAGATGAGCATTGTAGTCCGAATAATCCAAATTCTTCTCTTCCTGCTACTTTCAACAAGCAGGTCTCCACGTTTAGAAAGGTGCACCCAAAGAAAGCCGGCGGTTACATCGACCAAAACGTTCTGAAAGTAACAATCAAGATAGGTATTATTATTTGAATAATCCAAATAAAAAACTCATCTTTTATTTTCGTTTCTTTCATTTGTTTTCATATTTTTTTCGTTTTTCATTCAATCTGTATTTCTCTTTCTTTTCATCCTTTCTTACGTCTATCTTTCTTTCTGTCTGTATTTCTTCCTTTCTTTCGTTCTTTTTTCTATCATTCTTTCTTGCTGTTTTTCTTTTCTTCTTTCATTTATTTCTTCATTTCTTTCTTTCTTTCGGTCTTTATCGCGTTCTTTCTTTATTCATTATTGATTCTTTCTTTGTTTCTTTTACTTTTTTCTTAATGATATTCTTTCTTTCCCTTTTTCCCTGTTTTCAATTTATTTGTTTCGTTGTTTCTGTATTTCTTTTTCCTTAATTATTAATAATATAATTGTATTCTTTCTTTCCCTTTTTCCGTTTTTATTTATTTGTTTCTTTTTTCTTAATTATATTCATCCTTTCGCCTTTTTATTTACTGATTTTTTTTCCTTTGTTCTTTTTTCTTTCTCTCTATTTTCTTCTTTATTTCTAGTTTTTATGAGCCTTTCCTTCTTTCTGTCTCATTTATTTTTTCTTTCTTTCGTTTTTTCTGTATCTAGACAATTCTTCATTCCGTTCTTTTTCATTATTTTGTTGCCACAGGGTCTACATATTTAGTTAAAATTCTTTCAGTGGCAAACCTTCTTAGAACTGCTTAATGCTCAAAGCTAACTTGTGTGTCATTCGTTAGGAAAACTAAACCATTTGCCGTTTCCCTAGTTGTTATTTTAATGTCCTGGAAAACAAACATCCGAGGAAAGACGGAGCGTACACCAAAGAGATCCAAACAAAATGTTGGAAATTAATATGAACAAACGAGAAAAACAAAGGCGACGAAGCAGGCATATATATATATATATATATATATATATATATATATATATATATAAAACACGACAACCATTTTACGCCCAGCATGTGACACGCCATTTTGTTTTTGCCGACTTGTTACAGAGCAAACGTTTGTGTTTAAACGACTCACCCAACGACAAGATCGTAGATCACGTGACGAGCTTAAAAGAAACAACGCATAAAAATAACAAAGTCATTCAGAGGACAAGAAACAGACGACATATTTAGATGCGCGCCCACACATCGAAATTGTCCTTCGGTTTTTCTGTCTGTCTGTCTGTCTGTCTGTATATCAAGTTTGAAATAACATTTTCATCACTACACGCACAGATTGATCGGACGATTTTTTCACTATTTTCTGAAAAGCCTGAGGTAATATTTTGCCTGCAAAACTTTCCCTATTTTCTAAGAATGCTAAAACAATGTTTTGCACGCAAAATATTCGCTAAATTTTAGAAATTCTAAAACATTTTACACGCCAAATGTCCGCTATGAAATATATGAAACCTAAATTAAATGTTTGAACGCAAAAATTTTACTATTTTTTTTGGATATCCTCAAATAACAACACATATCTCAAAATATAGCACAACTAACTTAATCTGCATTGAAATTCCATTGTGTAAAGTTACTTTCGTTAATAGCTTTACTAAAGATATGAATTCATCTCCCCCCTCCCGATATAGATGTGAGAAATAAAGACGCATGAAAATCTCATGCAGCCGTAATATGATTCAAATGACGATATACACTTCTACAATAGTGTAGCAAGACTAGCAAAATGACTAGACTCAAGTATATAATTTGAATACATATGTGTGTGTCGTTGAGGTCCCGTCGTTAGTGTCACAAATTCTGACTTCTATTCGTATCTTTCAAGCTTAGAGGACCAGTTAAGACTTAAAATGCTGAGTTCCTTCTACCGCTCCAGGTGATATCTCACTCCTAATGCATTTCTCTACTTATATAAAAGCTAGGTGCGGCTAACGATGGAGTACTGTTGCAACATCTGGGCAGGAGCTGCTAGAAGCAGCTTATCCTGCCTTGGCAGAGTTCAAAATAGACTTCGGAGCTTAGTGGGGAGATGCATTTTTCTCTTCCCTGCAACCTCTTTTCCACAGAGGAGACGTTGTGAGCCTGTCTTTACTTTATCGTTATTTTCATGGCAAGTGCTCAGCTGAGCTTCAATCTATGGTCCCCCACCTCGTCAAACTTTCATGAAAAACACTCGTCTAGCCAAAACCACTATCAATAATTTCCCACACTCTTTATCTGTGCCTAAATCTAAATGTAGATTCTACGAACAAAGCTTCTTTCTTAGAACTGAGCACACGTGGAACTCTCTTCTGATTGCCTGCCTTCCAGCTGACTACAATCTGATTGTTTTCAAGTCCAACGTAAACAAGTTCTTGATGAACCGTCCCCCTAAGTAATCATATTTACAAAATTCACACTACTTACGTTTACTACGCTATAATCACGTTGGCTAATGTATACCCATTAACCCTTATCCTCAAGTGGCCTCCGGGCCTTGATAAGTGGTGATTCCTGTGCCCCCCCCAAAATAAAAACAAGGTCTCCCATCGATTTGGTTTCGCGATCATTCACTCTTCGTGGAGATAATTCACCACAGACTTACTATCTATATTACCGCGAATTAATCTGCTGAATCTCTTCAAAATATATCTACTTTATAAGTAGGTTGTCGTTTGCTTGAAGCATTGTTGAAGAAAATTATAAGGTGAAATTAAAGTTAAAGTTGTTCTTGGCTTTAATTTCACCTTATAATTTTCTTCAACAATGCTTCAAGCAAACGACAACCTACTTATATCCCTCAGTTTCGGTCAGACAGAGTTTGCACTCATGAAGAACACTCTTCCGCTGTCTTCTCTTGAAAAAGGACTAATAAGTCCGAAATATATTGAGATTTATAACACCATTGGATACAACAGAAAAAAAAACTACTGTTGTTTAGAGTTGAAATAATTTTACTCTATATAAAAAAAAAATCTCGCATTGTTCTTGGCTTTAATTTCACCTTATAATTTTCTTCAACAATGCTTCAAGCAAACGACAACCTACTTATATCCCTCAATCTCGGCCAGACAGAGTTTGCACTCATGAAGAACACTCTTCCGCTGTCTTCTCTTGAAAAAGGACTAATAAGTCCGAAATATATTGAGATTTATAACACCATTGAATACAACAGAAAAGAAAAAAACTACTGTTGTTTAGAGTTGAAATAATTCCACTCTATATATAAAAAAAAAATCTCGCATTGTTCTTTGCTTTAATTTCACCTTATAATTTTCTTCAACAATGCTTCAAGCAAACGACAACCTACTTATATCCCTCAATCTCGGCCAGACAGAGTTTGCACTCATGAAGAACACTCTTCCGCTGTCTTCTCTTGAAAAAGGACTAATAAGTCCGAAATATATTGAGATTTATAACACCATTGGATACAACAGAAAAAAAAAACTACTGTTGTTTAGAGTTGAAATAATTTTATTCTATATATAAAAAAAAAAATCTCGCATTGTTCTTGGCTTTAATTTCACCTTATAATATATCTACTTTATACCGGAATTCCGATATATCCGATTCCCCAGTTAATCTTAGTTTACCTCTACCGGAAATAAAACTTTATTTTGAATTGTTTATCCTAAGCCTTTCATCGGCTAATTGTTCATGGTGTTATTTCGTCTGTATATCAAAGGTGATCGGTCGCTCTTCTATTGCCATCTACATCTGCATTATCAATTACTTTCGCATTACATCTGCATTGTCATTTCGTACTGCCATTCACTGCCGCACAACATTCTTTATTATCATCTACTTCCGAGCTAATATTTTTTTTCTGGTGAGACAATTCATAGTATCCTAATAATGCTAGCTATAAAAAAGCCATGAAAACTCGGTTATTGTCCGACCAGCTGCTATTAATAATAGAACTAACATAATATTAGTTAATATTTTCCAAGTTCGACTAGAAGAGCGACAAGTTGGAAGGCAATACATTCGAAGAATGTCAGAGGTTACATAGGCGGTAAGGGTAACAGAACAACGAAGAACAGTCCCAATAATCGTCGTCTCACTAGGTTGGTAACGCAGCGTAACTTTTCGCCTCAGTTGTCATCTGCTCAACTCGGTTATTGTTTTCTTAACTGCACCCCATTATTGTCACCGACCGAGAATTATTCTTCATTTATTTCTCTTTCATTCATCTCGTCTTAGACATACAACAGGTTTTGTTGTTTCTTTTCTCATCTTGTTGTGTATACATCGTTTTTTGTTTCGCCGGCTAACGCTTTCCAGCCGTCGTCACTTCTAGCTTTTTCGACCGTCTCTGACGCATGCGTGCTGCATATTTTATCTCTTTATTCCTATCTCCCTCTTTCTCTCTTTTTACATTTTTGTTGTCACACGGGCGTGCTGACCAATATATATGGCGATTGCCGGGAGCTGGTGTCTTGTTGAAGTAGGAAGTGGGAAATACAGAAATAAAGATTGCTGAACTCACACAAGAATTGGAGAAAATTATGTATATTAAATTGAAAATATTACAAAGAAAAGGTTCTTGCAAAACTAATTGTGTTTGCGGCTTTAGAAGTCCAATAAAAAGTTCTTTATCGTCCAAAGTCTTGGACGGCTCCCTGAAAAAGTTCAATCAAAATTCGGCGGCAAATTTAGGAGAGATTTTCCATAGTTGTCTATAGGCCGACGATTGATTCAAAAAGAGGGCGAATCTGTTTTTCCAGAATTCTGCTTATATTAAATGTTTGTTGATTGGCCAAGGAGCTTCATCCTAGCCAATCAAAATAGGGCTTTCAGAAAGGAGAAGTGGTCGATATAATTAGTTTGAACAAAGGGAGGTAACTACTTTTTTTTATATATATTCTCTTTCCCTTTTTAAACGTCTGCTCGTCCTCTTCTACTTTACAGATTCTATCTATTTTTTCTCTCTGTTTACCTTTTTTTTTTTTAACGTCGAAGATGAATTAAAACAAAAAACATGACACATTCTCCATTCGATAAAACTGAATTAACACTTTCATATATATATATATATATATATATATATATATATATATATATATATATATATATATATATATATATACTAGCATTTCAGCCCGGCGTTGCCCGGGTGTTTGGAGGTGTATGCTGAGCAAAAAAAAAAGAGTAAATTTTTTTTAATTTGACCCCTATTATGACCCCTTAAAATTTATAGTTTCGGGCTCAAATCACTTTATTAAGTTAGATCCAGGTTCAAGGAACCTATGTCTAAAATTTCAAGTGTCTAGACCCAAAATTGTCGGAGGAGTTTGGTAGAGTTCTTAAAGGTCAAATCGTTGAAATTTGACCCATTAACAGCCAAATTTCTGGCTGACACCCGTCACATCGATTTTCCCAAATCTCAGTACCCGGTATTTCAAATTTCGAGTCTATAGACTAAAAATTGACAGAGTTATTGCGCAGGGAAATGTACACAGACAGACAGACACACAGTCACACAGACATACATACAGACAGACAGACACGTTCACTTTTATAGATATATATAGATATGTGTGTGTGTGTGTGTGCGCACGCGCGTGTACTTAGACATCATTTGTCACGGTGATATTTATTTTGAGGATTAATACAAGTTATTTTTTTTTATTCATTTTCGAGTTTTGAACGATTCTCGGGACTTCTCATACAGATATTTTTTGTTTTAACTTAAATGCTCAGCACTACTTGCGCTTCAAACGATAAACACTTTAAACTAAATATAAACACCCAAAACCTATTCAGGTAGGTAGAAGAGTAACTTGCTTTGTAATTTGGTAATATTTATATGTTTGTTTCTTGACAACGTTTTCGGTTCGTTGTCCATAGTAAAAAAATGCCTTTTCTTTCATTTCTTTCCGTCCTTTTCTTCTTTCTTTTTTTTCTTGTATTTCATTATTTTTTCTTTTCTTTTTTCTTTCTATTTTTATCACACTTGTTTCTTTTTCATGTATTTTTTCTTTACTTTTTATGTATTTATGTAGTTTGTTTCAAAATCAACCATCTATTTTGAAATATAAATTAGTATCAAAGTTGATGATTAATTTTGGGATACCCTACATATTGCCTGCGTTAGTGGTTTTTAAGAATAGGCACCAAAGCAAAAAATAAAAATAAAATAATAATAAAAAAATAAATAAATAAATAAACAAAAAAGAACGAATAAAAAACTAAGAAAACAAACAATAAAACAAACAACAAAAATGTGACAAATGTTACCAAAGACAAGCCAAGTTACTCTATTACCAAGACCGTCTTAAAAGACAAGATGGCCGGTGGGCAAAAATAATTTAATCTGCTGACGTCATCACGGATAGTCCTTACCGGTGACACCGGTAGTCACCGGTAGGCACTCGTAACGTCTTGAAGTCAGTGTAATATTTCTTTTTTTTATTAAAATGCCTTCACGGTGCATCGTTCCAAATTGCTGAGGAAATTATCGTAAAGGACCAAAAAGTGACAGTATTTTCATTTCCGAAAGATAAAGAATTATAATGCAGTAAAAAAAAAGATTTTACACCATCTCCATTCAGCAAAGTAAGTTTTAACGTGCCCCCCTGTATTTAACACGATATAACTATAATTTAATTCAATATTATCATCCTAAATTTTTTACCATTCAAAAGAAGAAGCTTCAAATAAATTGCTAATATTAAAAAAATTTTTTTTACAGCATACAAAACTAATGAAAATGCGAGACAACATCGACTCTTTAAAACACGTTTTTTTGAAGAGACGATTTTTTTAAGCTGTTGACACACATGTTTTAAAAATCTAGCAAAAATTAATTTTCCTGAAATTTTTCAATATTTAAAAATAAATTATGCCGGCTGATAAAATTTTTAAACTTTTTTTAAAGCTAGAAAGATAAAATTTAAAAATACTTATTTATATATATATATATATATATATATATATATATATATATATATATATATATATATATATATATATATATATATATATATATATAAAACTAAACTAAAAAAAACAAAAAAAAAAAACGCGCGTTCACTCGTGGTCTTACAATTCATTTCATTAACGTAATTGGGTTTGTATTACTGTACACATAGATTCGAAAAAGTTGTCAAAAACAAATATATAACAAATAAATGTTATCAAAGGCAAGATAAGTTACTTTTCTACCAAATATTTTTCGTGTTTTTATTCAATGTAACATGTTTATTCAGCTCGAAAAACATACAGTGTTTACCGATGTATTCGAAAATTCAAGATGGCGTCTGATTCTCTCTTTAACACGGTAAGTTTGGGATAAGGTGTTATAAATAAAAAACTATACAACATACTATTAAAAACTCGCCGAATATATATCAACCTATGTCACGGTAACATATATTGAGCGAGTTTTTAACAGTATTTTATTCGGTTTTGTATTTATAACACCTTTTCCCAAACTTACCGTGTTAAAGAGAGAATCAGACGCCATCTGTAATTTTCGAATACATCGGTATACACTATGTTTTTCAAGCTGAATAAACATGTTACATTGAATAAAAACACGAAAAATGTATCCAGTTTGGTAGAAAAGTAACTTATCTTGCCTTTGATAACATTTATTTGTTATATATTTGTTTTTTCACAACTTTTTCGAATCTATGTGTACAGTAATACAAACCCACGTATTTTAACAAACTGAAAATATGGATATAAAAAAATGATTTTTTCTTTAGGTTAATTATTTTTTTACTGTGCAATATTTCATGAATTTATTAAAAATATTGTTTTTGATTTTGAAAAAATACTGTGGTTCATTTTGATTAAAAAATATTCATTTTGATTAAAAAATATTCATTTTGATTAAAAAATATTCATTTTGATTAAAAAATATTCATTTTGATTTAAAAAAAAATATTGTTCATTTTGATTAAAAAATATTCATTTTGATTAAAAAAAATTCATTTTGATTTAAAAAATATTGTTCATTTTGATTTAAAAAAAAGTTTAATTTTAATATTTGTTTATTGTCTTAACTCATATCAAATGTTTTGCTTGTGTTCTGCTTCAAATATTCATAATCTTACATGCATAATTTTCATTTAATTATATTAAATAAACTTCAAGTTTATTTCAAATCAAATCGTGTTCCTTCACTTTTTAAAATGTAATTTATAAGTAATTAAAGAACGCATTCTAATCTTTAAAATCTATAATACAACGAAATATTCAATTGCTTATATACTTAAACAAATAACTTGTGTTTTTTTAATTATTTTTTATTATTAATATTAGATGAGTTTCAGTATAAATCATCGTGTTCTTTCTTTATTTTAATCCAATTTTGAAGTTTGGTAACGCTGTCTGTAAAAATTACTGTTCATTATTGACAGTCTAAGAGTTCCACATATCTTGCTTGTTGGGACCTCGGCGATGACGTCATTTTTTCAGCTGGCCGACCATCTTTATAACGAAGGACACGCTATTACCCACCTGGATAATTTTTGCGTGTTTTAAGTTATTTTAAAGTGTTTTTCTTTGAATTAAAAATAAATATAGCTTATCGAGTTAAAATGAAAAACAAAATGGTGGTCTACTTAAGAGCCATGGTTGAACTTAGATAATCACTCAGAAATCGTAAATTAAGCAAAATACTGATAGTAATAAACCCAGTATATGTCAAAATAGTATGAAATTATAATGTTCAATCAGTATGTTTTTGATTTTCGATTTTTGAACGGTTATCCAGTCTCGAATATAGCTCGAACAAAACCGCCATTTTGTTTTGCATTCTAACTCAACAGGCTATACAGTACTGTTAATTTTAATTTAAAAAAAAACATTCAAAAACATTCAAAAATAGGCTAAAACACCCAAAACCTATCGAGGTTGGTTGAAGAGTAACTTAACTTGCTTTTAATAACGTTTATCTTTTGCATATTTATATTTACCCCCCCCTTTTTTTTTGACTATTCTGGGAAATCGCCCCTTCTTTCTTTCTGAGATATTTTGGTCGGACTTTCTTTTTTTTTTACTCCTCTCTTTTTTTATTCTTTCTTAAACGTTTCTTTTCCTTGTTACTTTTTTCTTCTTTTTCGTTCTCTCTTCCTTCCTTTCTTTTATCACACTTCTTTCGTTCTTATACATTTCTTTCTGTCTTTTTTCTTTCTTTCTTTCTTTCTTTTTTGTATTATTTTTGATTTAACGGTAACCGTTTTCAAAAATTTAACAAGATTTTTCCAGATCTCTTTTTAGTAATTTGAACTTGTTTAGCCTTCGAACCTATGATTCTTCATGGGCGGTTCTGTTTAGGTTAAATTTTAATAGCAAATTTAAACCCCTCTTAAAAAGAAAAAAATGAGCCCCTCTCCCTAAAAAAAGTACATTGAAGTGGGTTTGAAGGCTAAATTAGTTCAAATTACAAAAAAAGGGGAAAAAAAAAGAAGAAAATCCAGAAATATCATCAATTTTGAATTTTTGTTAAAAACGCCCACCTACTACACGTAAACCGAAAAAGGATCCGTTATTTTTTTTCTTATTTTTTTAATTTTTTTCTAGTTGAATTGTTAAGAAACCACGTACATATCTACGCCTCGTGCCGAAAATGTTGACCCTGGGCATGTGGCCTTCTCCCCCCTTATTAGATTTCGCCTTTTATGGTAAATAGCGACCGGTTTCCATAGCTTACCCAACCCCCACCGCGCAACGCCACCACCGACTGCCATCCTTGATCATTGTAACCGACGCCTGTCTTAAGTCACATGAGGTTTGAATTATGGCTCGCTGACACCTTCAACGACCCCATCTTTTATAGACGCCCGCCATCATTTTTTTTTTTGGCGGGGGCTGTACGTCCTCGTCAAGATTTTAAAAACACACATTACCCCCACCCCTCACCCCTGTCTTATTTTCTTTGTCTATCACCATCTCTTTCTCTGTCCTCCACTCTCTCTCCGTCTCTCTCTCTCTCTCTCTGTCAAACGCTTACTAACGTATACACATATCTACACTTGTGAAGACATTTACACACAGCACACGCATACACAAAAACCCGCATACAAACATATGCACAAACGCACATATAACACATATATGCACACATACAGATACAAGCACACACACACACACACACACACACACACACACACACACACACACACACACACACACACACACACACACACACACACCCACCCACACACACACACACACACACACACACACACACACACACACACACATGTAAGCATAAAGATACACGGTATAAAGATACACAACATACACATGTACGAACGTATACACACAAGATCACATATATATAAACACGTAAATAAAACACGAATATACAACGCACACACAAGTACACGCCATATACATCATTAGGTGTGTCAGAATTTTGGGGGAATTTTTGACACCCCTAACACAAAACTGCGAATAAAATATTAAAAAAAAACTCGTAATTTCTCTTTTTAAAGTGGGTTGTTTAATTTCTTTATGGAATATACTTCCAAAATAAACTATTAAAGTTGTTTAAAAAATAATTGAGATATTATTTTTTATTTAAAAAAAACAAAAAACAGTGTTTACAAAGTGCCTGCGCGCGTTCATGCAGCCATTTTGTTTACGTAATGAAATCAATTGAATTTTACGAGTTAAATTTGTTTTCAATTTTTTTCACTTTAAAAATCTATCAAAATTTTTCTATTGGTTCAATTTTTACGATATTTTCAGGTTCAATGTGAAATTTTATGTTATTTCCAATAAACCGAATATAATATTCTAGACAAGACTTTTTTTAAAATTCACTCCATGTTGAAATGTCTATTAAAATGAAAATAATTAATTTTCTCATCTCAAATTTATATATAACAAATTGAAGATAAAAGATCAACGAATAAAGTAAGCTAATTTAAAACAACAAAAAAGAACAGTTATTTGCAAATTTACCTGTAAAATCCAAAGTTTAAAATCCTAAAAAAAAACAAAAAAAAACACGTTGAATTTTTTTAAGTGAAACCTTATAATCTTGTTACATTGCACAGAAAGTTTCGTTTAATTACGACAATTATTTCTATTTCATTCAATGTTTTTTTTTAAATATTAAAAAAAATTCACTCCATAAAGAGGAAATAAAATATATTGAATCAAAAAATCATGTATTTCTTTAAGAGAATAAAAAATAAATATAAAAAATCGCTCGACTGGATTTTTATCGGCTAAAACTGATAAGTGAAATGGGACTAATTTCAAGTACGGTGGCCCATATTTACTAACTTTTGTTTACAGCCAGCAATAGAAAGAGACATTAATTCTGTCGCTTACAGATCACCATAGTTCATAACTCTAAGGAAGAGAGACGGTTATCTCCCCTTTGTTTTCCATTTGTGACGAGCTGAAGTCGCGGTATTTTTTAATACTCGCTTAAAAAGTATTTTATTTAAAAATGACATGGAATATAGAATATAAATATGGATAAATTCTTAACAATGAAGAATGGAAGTACCCATTGAATAGTATTTTTTTATAGGTAAGTGATTTTTTGGAATTTATATATACATATATTTTATCGAATCAAGTTAAAATTCGTTGATTTTCTTTAAATCTATTTTAAAGAAAACCGATTAAAAAAAACAAATATTGAATAATTTGCTATTAGACCTGTTATTTTTTTAAAATTTGGTCTTTGTTCCTTTAACTGAAAAAAAAATAGAGGTTGAATTACATTTTTCAAGTAGTTATAAGCTTGGAAATATAGGACGTCGAATTATTCAATTTTTTATCACGCATTTTTAATGGCGTTTTCGTACACTGCTAATGCATCATTGCACATACATTTACACAGAAATAAACACAAATACATATAAATATATAAACACACAAATACGGTGAATACAAAATTGTGTATATGCTAATTTTATTTTACAAGGTTATGACATGACGAATGTTTTGGAATTAAAATCGATTTAGTATTACGCATGAACTTTGAAGGAAAACACTTTTTAAATGAGTAAATATGCTAGAAAGATTTTTCAAATGACGGCATAATTGGATGGAAATATTTTTTAGCTAAAAATCAAAATGAGTTAAACATTAGCTGAAACGAAGTAAATACATTTACTGACTTATAAAAATTTATTTTAATTAAGATATTTATAAAATACTAGCAGAACCCGTAGAAATTTCACGGTAGTTTAAAACATCATCACATAAACAAATAATAGACTGTTTTCTATAGAATAATCCGTGTAATGTTAGTTCCGATTAGACCGAGAATTAAAAAAATAAATATTTTTCTAACCAAATATGGAGGACTGCTTGAGATATGTTATTACAAGAAATAGAATTATAGTAAGGCATCACTTTTTTTCTAGAGATTATAATCTAATAAAAGTGACTTGAAAATCACTTAGTAATAACTATGTCACAATCTTTTCTTGATAATCTGATCATTTGGCATGTAAGTAATAAGATTTAATGGAAACATGTTACATGTGAACTTTTGCAATTTTTTCATAGTGGTAAGAAAATAGAATGAATCAGGAGGGAGTGCGATTGATGGGATTTGGTTAAAGAAACAAAAGTGTAGGATGTTGGCAGATGATATGGCAACACTTGCAAATATATTTCATAAGATATTCTTAATGCATTATGAAATTGAATGTCTGAATTTGTTAGATGAAATAAAGTGATTTTTAGATCGTAAATTGCTTCAACCATTTCCGGGATTGACTTCTTATAGCCCCCTCTCTTAAAACATATATGAAATAAAGTGATGTTTACATCATAAACTGCTTCAGCCATTTCTGTGACTGACTCCTTATGCCTCTCCCGTTCCATCCACCCGCTTTCACAATAATATGAGGATAAATAAAGTAATTGTACAGTATTCTACCCAAGAAATATGATACTTGTACAGTATTCTACCTATATGAGAAAACAATGAAAAGTCATACTACTAGATGATTTGATGTGTTGTTCGGTTTAAAAAACCTTTATGGACGTCACAGGTAAAATTTTCTACGTTTTTTTTTCATATTGGGTATTGTACTATACAAGTACGTTATTTCTTGGGTTGATTACTGCACAAGTAACTTATTTCTTATTTAAAAATGAAACTACTCGATAATTTTACATAATTTTCGGTTGTGCTAACTTTTCTGTACGTCACGGCTAAGAGTTTGTTTGTTTTTCATATATTTACCATACTGTAGAAGCACCTTATTTATTATTTAAACGTCATACTACTCGATTATTTTACGTGATTTTCAGTTTCAATCACTTTTATGTATGTCACAGGTAAGGTTTCCTTTGTTTTTCATATGAGTACTATACTGTACAAGTACTTTTTCTTGTGTCGATTACTGTACAAGTACCTTATTTCTTATCTAAAAATGAAACTCTCCGATTGTTTTATGTAATTTTTTATTGTGTTAACGTTTCCGTACATTACGGCTAAGAGTTTGTTTTTTCATATGGGTGCTATACTGCAGAAGCACCTTCTTTATTATTTAAAAGTTATACTACTCGATGATTTGACACGAGTTTCGGTTTTAATAACTTTTCTGTACATCATAGGTAAGATTTTCTTTTCTTTAGGGCTAAAAGTTTTTTTTTTCGTATAGGTTACTATTAATAAACAAAGGAAAAAAAAATAATGCTTGGAATAGTTGCTTTGTTATAACAAAACGAACACTATTCCACCCACCCTCGCCTAAACAAAAAAAAAAAAAAACAAAAAAAAAACGGAGGAGATAATGCCTGAAAGATTACTTTGTGACCACAAAGCAGATACTACCCTCCTGCCTACAAAAGAAGGTTTGTTAATCCCTGGAAGCCTCGACGGTGGCAATCTTTCTAGGGCAATTGCTCTTGACATATCTAAAGCCTTTGATAGGGTATGGCATAAAGGTTTACTTCATAAGATCGCTAGCTATGGTATAGCTGGAAAAGTCTTCTCAATTATTAAATCATTTCTTTCTGATAGGTTCATAAGAGTAGTAGTTGAGGGGCAAAAATCAGAAGCTCACAGTATTAATGCCGGTGTCCCTCAGGGATCCATCCTGGGCCCAACTCTTTTCCTGATCTACATTAATGATCTTCCAAATCATATCCTTACATCATTTGTAGACATTTATGCTGACGACACTACCATTTATGGTACCACATCTAAGACAGTAAACGACCAAGTTCTCTCCAATTCTCTCTCCTCTGATCTTGAGCACGTAGTACAATGGGGAAAGGAGTGGCTGGTTACTTTTAATGCATCTAAAACCAAGCTTCTCTCTTTACATCATCAACATTCTAATCCACATTTGTCATCAATTGAAATGAATGGCTCTCGTCTTCAGGAGGCCTCAAGTTTTGACAAGCTTCTGGGCTTGACCATTACTCCTGATCTTAAATGGAACACGTATATCAAATCTGTTGCCAAGGCCGCTGGAAAAATGGTGGGATCTTTCTATCGATCCAGTAGATATCTCACTGCTGATGCTATTCTCTATCTATATAAGAGCCACGTACGTCCAAGGATGGAATACTGTTGCCACATCTGGGCAGGAGCTGCTAGAAAGGACTTGGCCTGCCTTGATAGAGTTCAAAATAGACTTCGTAGCCTCGTAGGAGATGTCCTTTTCTCCTCCTTGCAACCTCTATCTCACAGAAGAGATGTTGCGAGTTTGTCTCTGATGTATCGTTATTTTGATGGAAAGTGTTCAACTGAGCTTCAATCTATGGCCCCCCCTCGCCAAACTTTCACAAGAAACACTCGTCTAGCTGTAAACACTATCAATAATTTCCCCCACTCTTTATCTGTCCCTAAACCTAAACGTAGATTCCATGAACAAAGCTTCTTTCTTAGAACTGCACGCCTGTAGAATTGTCTTCCGTTTTCCTGCTTTCCGGCTGACTACAATATGGTTGTGTTCAAGTCTAAAGTAAATAAGTTCTTGATGAGCCGTTCCATATAAGTTATTAAATTTACCAAATTTTCATTACTAATGATTACTATATTGACCAACTTCTACTGTACACTCTTTAACCCTTATCCTCGAGTGGCCTCTGGGCCTTGATAATGTGGTGATGCCTTTGTAAAAAAAAAAAAAAAAAAAAAAAAGCCTCCAGAACACTTAATCGTGCTTAATTCCCCACAATTACCACCATTGTGACGTAATTTCTGGAAGATGATTCTGCAGTTTTTCCAAATGTATACAGACATACAGTTTTATTATAAATTAATTACATAACATCGAAAATTCAGGAGAAAACGGACACCGCCCAACAGAAAGTGGCCTAGTTGAACCTCACAGAACACCAACAACTAATTGAAATGGTGGCGTTGGTGGCAGTTGCAGTGGCGGTGATTTCTGTGATAATTATTGCCTATGCACAATTTTTAACTAACTTTTCGAAGAATCTGTTCCCAACGTAAGTTTTAACGTTTACCTACTTATTGAAGAATCCAAAAATAAATAATAAAAATAAACAGAAAAAATATTGTAAAATCGCAAATATTTAAAACATACAGTACATTTTCACTTTTACAATATTCAGAGAGGACTAAACAATAGCAGCAGCATCTGCAACAACAACAACAACAACAACAAATTCTTGTTTGTGATTGATGGCGACAGTGGCAGGAATAAGTGTTGCCCAATTTACTGTAAAATGTTCCCCCTATTCGTGTACGATTATAACATTTTAGGAATGTTCACAATTTTTGTTCTATGAAAAATAAATTTGGATTTAGACTTAAATAAAAAAACAATTAGTTCACTCACTAAATAACCAAACTGGGCTGGAAGAGGGGTCATTTCATGTTAAATTTATATTCAAAACTAATCCCTCACTTTCAATTAAAAAAATATTTGTGCGAGTAGTTCACACGGAATCGCCTAAAAAAGTAGAATCTTTTTTCTTTTTTAATTGGGGGAGGGGGGTAGCTTAAGGTCCGCATCTATTTTAAAAAAAATATTATTGTTTTGCGTTTTATATTTTAAAAAAAAAAAATCACTCGTGCCATATTTATTCAATCTTGATGTTTTTTCTACCAATGCCGTACCATTTTTCGGCGCCATTTTTACCAGTGCCATTTTTACTTAAATTCATATCGAAAAATATAAACGTAAACACATCCATATACAAACAAACACACTTATGCATAAATATTCATATGTACAAACATAGGACAAACACACACAAGCATCCTTTCCATATCGAGCATATCTCCCCTTAAAGGTGCTTTTGTGAGAAGTATGGCGAAGCAACAATTGCGCAATTGCCCGCCATTGCTTAGGTTCAATAACAAGGAGACGTTAAGGATGACTAGGAACAATACCAGAATAAAATTGGCGTTATTTCGGAACCAAGGCTTGAGAGTTTAGTTTAACCCAATAACATTCATATCCAGTATGGCAAGTCCTGGGAACATATATCAGAAAGAACGCTTAAAAATAAGCCATAGACAGCTATGTATTAGAAAACGTTGCTATTAAACCTGAGATAGTGATGTGGGACGAGAGAAAGAGAGAGAGAGAGAGAGAGAGAGAGAGAGAGAGAGAGAGAGAGTAGCAACCCTAGCTGAAGTGAGTGTACCCAAGGATGCTGGTTTAAACAGAGCTGAGAGGGAGAAGATAATAAAAGGCCAAAGTTTTATGTACGACATGAAAAGAAACTGGAATCATGGGAAGATCTCTACAATTCCAGTAATTGTCGGAGCAACTGGGCCCATAACGAATCATTTTAAAAACTACCTCGCGAATATATGACGTAGATCGCAGATGTCGAAGCGTCCTGGTTCATTGATTAGCGCTCTCCATACGTTGTTAAGATCAGGAGAGCAATCTTCCGATGTTGATCATTAGAGCAGTACCATGATGAGGTTAAAGCACTTTCCAGCTCGTAAAATAATTAACAAGTAAACTGGTGATTCTTTTCTTATAGAATAACTAGCCTGGGTGCCCGGCGGTCCCCGGGTGTTTGGGAGTGCGTGTTGAGCAAAAAAAAAAAATGGTAGTAGGCAAGCAGGCTCAAGCCCATACCGCGAAGGAGGAAAAGAGCGTGAAAAAAAATGACGTCTTTGCTGTTGCACCCATCGCCAAACCGGAAGTGGCGAAGGTTTAAATTAAGGCTAGTCAATCGAAAAGAGGGGATAACTTTCGAAAATATTGACGAAAAAAGCTTCCTCTTCCTGTAGAAATGTGCCCAGTTGAGGATAAAGGAATAAATGTTTTTGGCCATTTTTTCGATATTTGTCGTGCGAAAGGCCAAGCTTCAAAGCGATACCGATCTCGTAAAAATCTGTCACCTCTGTCGAAAGTTTTGGACATACATGCATACATACATACATGCATACATGCATTTAAAGAGACAGATGATATTTATATTATAGATTATTTGAATAAAGGTTACAATTTAAGTTGGTGAATAAAAACGTATATTTTATTTTCTATTTAAAGTGGTTAGGATTAGCTTTTGGTTCTTAAGTTCTGTACGAATTTTATTGGTGACAGCAATCCCAAGTCTGGGTGGTTATCTCAGAACGACCCGGATTCTTTTGGCGAGCAGAAGCAAATTGCTAACCCACGTTTTACTTTTCCTTATACAGTAGAACCCCGAGATACTTTTCCTTATACAGTAGAACCCACGTTTTACTTTTCCTTATACAGTAGAACCCCGAGATACAGCATTAAAAATTAGTAACAAAATACAGTACATTGAGGTAATTGCGCCAACTAAAAAAAAGTGCTCTTTATATGCGTGGTTGCAAAAAGAGCACTTTTAGCTAGTTGGCGCAATTACCCCGGACTTGGCGCAATCACCCCAAAGTATGGTACAGTACAGTATATAATACTCATATATATAATCAAATAACATTATAAATAACACTATGAGGCGGGGCAAATACCGTAACTAGGGGCCGGATAAAATCTAAAATATTAATCTTTCTTTTTCTCTCCGTCCTTTTCTCAGACCAGAAGAATGTTTGTGTTCCTAGATTCTAAAAAACATCTCTCGACAGTTTTATCTATAGTACTGTCTATGGACTTTAGTGAGTCTAGCTATAAACAGGCAGGGTCACAGTTCACACCTGTTATTCGAATATCTCCATTCCTGTGAAATGGTCATATTTGCGTTTTTCGTTATCGTTAATTAATTTGTAGTTTTCTATTTCCCTTTTCAACATGTCAATATTGTCATACTTAAGAATATACCAGCAAGAGCAACCGGCAATATCTGCAATACGCGAGTCCAACGTACGTGTAAATTCTCAAGTATATGAGACACATTTTATCACGTTTTTCACATACGCTCACACTGTTTTCCACATTTTCCTGAACTTATGTATCTGTTTTACACACGCACTTCAACTCAAACATGGCTCTCATTAATAAATGTTTTAAAAGTATTTTAAAGTATCATTTTCAGGGTTTTTCCCCCTTTTTCATGCTTTGTGATTACAATAAAAATATATATTGGACGCTGTCTAAGATCCCACCTCCGAAAGTGAATCGGTTTTCTCCAGGAAGCTTCTTGTTTCTATAATCTCCAAGGCAAGAAGGGCGTAGCCAGCCGTGCTTTCGGTACTTTTTGGACCCCCCCCCCGCTCCCCGGAGATACTGACCTAAATTTTTTCCCTAATTTAAAGAGCCAGTAGGGCAGCCAGAAATAGGCAAACATTTGCCTTGTAAATATTTGCTTGCTAATAGGGAAATTATTTACTGCTTGCGGATCGATTTTGTCTGCCATTTCACAATAGCACCTCCAAGTTTACATACCTATAGGGGAATTTTGCAGGATTGGACTCGTTTCGTTTTGTTTCGTTCAAATTATTTACTAATTTATTTTCATTTTTTGTATGAAGACGTTTCGTTTCGTTCTTTTTTTCATTTTGCTTTGTACATCTAAAAGTTTTTAATAACTAGAATGTGGCAAAATGTACCAAGGCTTCACAAAAAGCTATGAAACATGAAAAGTTATAATTAGGGCAACTCCAAAAATTGCCTTTATTAATCAGTTAAAGTAATTTGACAAAGTAATTATATAAACAATTTCATAGATCAATCCAAATATTTAAATTTCACGTTATAAGAACACTCA